>NC_088806.1:3079661-3117399 GCF_011386835.1 Chrysemys picta bellii
ACAAGGTTTGTGTGTGTGGGTCACGGTACGTGCGGGTCTCCCTGTGTGTGTGACACCAACTCTGTGTGTGTGTGAAATGCTGTCTGTGCCTTTCTGTGTCACTGGGTCTGTGTGTCACCGTGTCGGAGGCCTGTCCGTGTGTGTGTGTGACAGTGATCCTGTGCAGGTGTGGGTGGGGTGCCTGTGTGTGTGACCCTGTGTGTCTCTAGGTCATCGAGTGACACTGACACCGTGCGGTGCTGTCTCTGTCATGCTTCCTGGTTACCGTGGGATGCGGCGTGTGTGTGACCTTGTGTGATGCCGGGTGCGTGTGTCTCTATCGCTGTGGTGCCGGTTGCGTGATGCTGGGGGTGTGCGGGTCTGGGGGACAGGCGGGACGGGCGGTTGTGATAAGTCTTTTGGTCGGTGCACACGTGGGTTTCCAGGCGCAGCACTGACTCAGCGCTGACGTGACTCTGACCCCCGAGGGGGTGGGGGTTCCCCACCGCCTGTCGTCAGTGAATCTTCCCCCCCACCCAGTTCCCAGACGGGCTGGATCCCCCCACCCCCGGGCGGGATCTAGGGCCGGGCTCGGCTTTCACTCGGATTCACGGCAGCCGTGCAAGGGGATGCACGGAGGAGTGGGGCTGGGTGCCCAGAGTGCAGGGGGGCAGCTCAGAGCATATGGGGGGGGCAGGTTTGGACTGTGGGGCTCATGGGGATGTACGGGGAGGGGCTGGTCATGCACTCAGTTGTGGGCGTTCACATGGGCGTTCCTTTCAGTGCACGCATGCATGTCTGGCTCCATGCGTGTGAAGGTCTCCTTGTGTAACTCCCCCCCTTCCCTCCCGCCATATGCTCCAAGCTGTGGAGTGATCGTGCGGGGAGGGAACCCCCCACCCCAGCACTCCCCCACCTCTGACTCATCGAAGGAGGCGGAGCCAATTCAGGCCCCGCCCCTAGTGCTGCCAGGCCCCACTTCCCCACCCCATCAGCCCCTTGGAGTGCCCCTCCTACTAGTGCCCCATTTCCCCTTGCACAGCACTGTGGCCACACGCGTGCACATTTGCCCCCGTTCACCCCCCCTTCACTCACACTCGCCTGCATGCACTCTCGCCGACACACGCAAGGCTCAGCACACTTGCACGATTGCACTGAGACAGATGTGCGGCCCCGCTGGCTTGTGCATAGCTCTGTTCATGCCCTTTCACGCCTAGGTGCACCAGTCGGTCTCTCATGCCTGCCGGTGCCCCTCACGTGCACACACGCTCCCTGAAATCTGCATTGTCACACACATTCTTATATGCACCCTCACACCCAAATACGGACTTCTTCACCCATCACCGGGTCTCGCACACTTGGCAAGACACACTGACACGCACAGTCAGTTGTGCACGCTCATTTGCACATGCATGCTCTCAGCTGCGCCGCCATACCCGTGCAGATGTCCACACATGCAGGGTCACTTTCACACACATGCACACTCTGACATGCACGGTCACTGTGGCACACTCATTTGCATGGCCCATGCTGTCGGCGACGGGTTAGCGGTGCATGTTTGACTTTGGCACGCTCGTGCCCTGCGTGCTCGGCCTCCACCGCCCGGTCGCACATTCCCCTCTCACAAGCATCTGCCCTCGCACACTCACTTGTGCGTGCTCTCGCACGCCAGTGTATCACCACCGCCCTGCCCCCCGCCCCCGCCCGGCCTGTGTGAGTCAGGGCTGCTACTTCCCTTTTCTAGTAAAGGCAGAGCCCAGACAGGAACCCCGGGGCCGCTTCAGAGAACGTAGCCGTGAAGGGGAAGGAAGAGGTCATTTCCCAGTGCCCACCCCCGGGAACTCCCCGGCACCTGGCAAGGGGGCAGGGTGGGCACTGTCATCTCTAGGGGGTGCCGATCCAGCCCCATGGCTCAGGGGGGCGGGCCATGGGGCACCGGGAGGTGCCGTTGTCTCTCTGCCTCATGCCCTTCCAGGCAGCCGCCGGCGGGCACCGCTCAGCTTCCCGGCCAGCGTGGGCGGGACGGAGATTCCCTCCGTCAGGCGCGGCGGGGATGGGCGGGGCGGCCGGGCTTACCCCGCCCACGCCCAGCGCCACCACCGGAACTCACAGGGAGCCCGGACGGTCACTGGTGCCACGCCCGAGAGCGAAGGGGTCGGGGGCGTGCTGCCCCCTGCTGGTAGGGGTGTGTTCACGCAGCGCTGCCCCCTGCTGCTGTGGGGGTGTTGACCCAGTGCTGCCCCCTGCTGGTGTGGGGGTGTTCACCCTGTGCTGCCCCCTGCTGGTGTGTGTGTGTGTTCACGCATCATTGCCCCCTACTGGTGTGTGTGTGTGTGTGTTCACGCAGGGCTGCCCCAGCTGGTTTGTGTGAGTGTGTGTGTATGTGTGTGTCCAATGCTGTTCCCTGCTGGTGTGTGTGT
Organism: Chrysemys picta bellii; assembly: GCF_011386835.1. Taxonomy (NCBI): domain Eukaryota; kingdom Metazoa; phylum Chordata; order Testudines; family Emydidae; genus Chrysemys; species Chrysemys picta. The sequence continues at coordinate 3,082,061 of NC_088806.1, forward strand.
GTTCACCCAGTGCTGGCCCCAGCTGGTGTGTGTGTGTTCACGCATCATTGTCCCCTGCTGGTCTGGGTGTGTGGGTGTGTTCACGCAGTGCTGGCACCTGCTGGTGTGTATTTGTGTATGTTCACACAGCGCTGTCCCCAGCTGGTGTGTGTGTGTGTATACGTAGCGCTGCCCCCTACTGGTGCATATGTGTGTGCGTGCAGCGCTGCCCCCTACTGGTTTGTGTGTCTGTGTGTTCATGCATCATTGCCCCCTGCTGGTGTGAGTGTGTTCACATAGTGCTGCCCCCAGCTGGTGTGTGTGTGTGTGTGTGTACGCAGTGCTGTCCCCGCTGGTGTGTGTGTGTGTGTGTGTTCACACAGTGCTGTCCCCAGCGTGTGTGTGTGTGTGTGTGTGTTGACGCAGAGCTGCCCCCTACTGGTGTGTGTGTGTGTGTTCATGCAGCGCTGCCCCAGCTAGTTTGTGTGAGTGTGTGTGTATGTGTGTGTCCAATGCTGCCCCCTGTTGGTGTGTGTGTGTCTATGTTTGTGCGTTCACACAAGGGTGTGTGTGTGTATGTGTGCACACAGTTCTGCCAACTGCTAGTGTGTGTGTGTGTGTGTGTATCCATGCAGTGCTGCCCCCTGTTGGAGTTTGTGTGTGTGTGTATCCAGCACTGTCCCCTGCTGGTGTGTGTGCATGTGTGTGTGTTCACGCAGGGGTATGTGCACACAGCGCTGCCAACTGCTGGTGTGTGTGTGTGTTCACGCAGGTGTGTGTGTGTGTGTGCACGCGCATAGCGCTGCCAACTGCTGGTGTGAGTGTTTGTTTATGTGTGTCCACGCAGCGCTGCCCCCAGCTCGTGTGTGTGTGTTTGTGTGTCCGGCGCTGCCCCCTGCTGGGATGTGTGTGTGTGTCCAGCTGTTTGCACAGGAAGTGTTTTCCTGTGGGCCCACCCCCCCCTTGACTCCCCCATTCACACCCTCGCCCCCTGTCGTGCCCCCCCAGCTCTGGCAGCCTGCCACCGTCCAGAGGGGATGTGAATAAACTGTCATGAGGAGGGGGGCGGAGCAAGCATGTCTGACACGGGCGTCGTGCTGCACGATTCCTCTCTGCTCGCACACGCGTCATGGGCCAGCCCCGAAATCCCCACAGCGCAGGATGGGCCATGACGGCAACGGCGTGGGGGGAATATAGGGAGAGAGGAAGGCGCGTGTGAATGGGCCGAGCACGTGTGCACAGCTGGGCACGGCACGATCACGTGTGTAAACATGCAGCGCACAAGTGTGCCGCCGTGCCCAAGGAGCTCACGCACGCATGTGAAAATGAGAGTGCCCGGGGCGTGAGTAGGTGGCAGAGTCTGGGGGCCTCGAGTACATGATGTGTCATTGGCATGTTTACATGTCCTCGTCACTGGTTGGCATGTCTGTGTTGTTAGCGTGTCCACGCATGGCGGTGTCGCATGTCACTGGCGTGTGCCGGGCAGCAGCCGTCCCGCCAGGGTCTCCCTTGGGAGCGTACGTCCGCCCCGCCCACTTCCTGCCCCGGTCCCAAACTTAGCCCCCCAGCCGCAGCCGCTTTTAGCTCCGCTCCGTCCCGCCCCCCCGAGCCATGTGCGTCACCTCCCTCTGGGGCCCAGAGCGGGGGCACTCCCCGTCCACGTGCCCCATGTCTGTCACCCACCGCCCCCCTGCTCCGCTCCGGTGCCCGGGGGCGGAGAGAGCTGGAAGCAGACGGGCCGTGGGGTTGGGGGCGGAGGGGGGGGGTCGTCTGGGCGGCATCCGCCTGGCGTGACGGGGCTGGGGCTGGGGTGAGTCACGGAGGCCAGGGAGGGACAGAGGCGGTGGTGGCGGCGGCTCCCCCCTCCGACCCCCACCTGCTGCACTGGGGCAGAGCCCATGTGTGGGTCCTTCGCTGTCCTGTGAGATCTTGTCCGTCCCGTGTGCCTGCCCCACGGCGCCCTGCGGCTGCTCAGTCCCGCCCCACGGTGCCGCCCACTGCTCCTCAGCCCTGCCCCACAGGGCCACACTGCCCCTCGGTCCCACCCCACGGCCCCCCACTGCTCCTCAGCCCTGCCCCACAGGGCCACACTGCCCCTCGGTCCCACCCCACGGCCCCCCACTGCTCCTCATCCCCTCCCCACGGCCCCCCACTGCTCCTCATCCCCTCCCCACGGCCCCCCGCTGCCACTCAGCCCCACCCCACGGCCCCCCACTGCTCCTCAGCCCTGCCCCACAGGGCCACACTGCCCCTCGGTCCCACCCCACGGCCCCCCACTGCTCCTCATCCCTGCCCCACGGCGCCCCGCTGCCTCTCCGCCCCACCCCACGCCACCCCACTGCTCCTCATCCCCTCCCCATGGCCCCCCACTGCTCCTCATCCCCGCCCCACGGCGCCCCGCTGCCTCTCCGCCCCACGCCACGCCACCCCACTGCTCCTCATCCCCTCCCCACGGCGCCCCGCTGCCTCTCCGCCCCACCCCACGCCACCCCACTGCTCCTCATCCCCTCCCCACGGCCCCCCACTGCTCCTCATCCCCGCCCCACAGCGCCCCGCTGCCTCTCCGCCCCACGCCACGCCACCCCACTGCTCCTCATCCCCTCCCCACGGCGCCCCGCTGCCTCTCAGCCCCACCCCAGGGCCCCCCCACTGCGCCTCAGCCCTGCCCCACGGGCCCCCCGCTGTGCCTTGGCCCCGCCCCATGCCCCCCCACTGCTCCTCATCCCCTCCCCACGGCGCCCCACTGCCTCTCAGCCCCGCTCCACGGCCCCCCTCTGCTCCTCAGTCTTGCCCTATGGCCCCTTACTGCTCCTCATCCTCGCCCCACGGCGCCCCGCTGCCACTCAGCCCCACCCCACGCCCGCCCACTGCTCCTCATCCCCTCCCCACGGCACCCCGCTGCCACTCAGCCCCACCTCACGGCCCCCCCACTGCTCCTCGGTCCCGCCCCACAGCCCCCACTGCGCCTCAGCCCTGCCCCACGGCCCCCCGCTGTCCCTTGGCCCCGCCCCACAGCCCCCCCCGCTGCGCCTCAGCCCCACCCCATGGCCCCTGCTGCCCCACGGCCCCTGCTGGCCCAGCCCTGAGCTTCCCCCGAGCCCTGCCGCTGCCCCTTGGTCCCGCCACACAGCCCCCCTGCTGCACCTCTGCCCCGCCCCACGGCCCCCCCCGCTGCCCCTCAGCCCCACCCCACGGCCCCTGCTAGCCCAGCCCTGAGCTTCCCCAAGCCCCTCCACAGCCCCTCGGTCCCACCCACGGCCCCCCCTGTTGCCCCTCAGTCCTGCCCCACGGCGCCCCTGCTGTTCCTCCTGGTTTGCTCCCCGGAAGCGCCCCCACCTCTGCATCTCGCCGGACTCACCTTATTGGTTGCGTATTGCTCCTCCCCTGGTTCCCATTGGCTCTCCCGCCCCTGGACCCTGCCCTGCAGTGACCGTCTGGCTTCCCATTGGTCTCTTCCAGGCTGCGCTAGAGGACGGATGGGGACGATGATTGGCAGCCAGAGGGGGGGCGCCGCATGATTGGCCGGATTCCTGGAGAGAGTTGCAATAGGTGGGTCCTGGAGGTGGGGGAGTGGTGGGGTGGAAGGGGTTAACCCCGCACCGGGGGGCGGAGCCAGTAGCAAAACTGCCCCTCCCCCCCCACATTGTGCCTCAATTGGGCCACCCTGCACCCCCCATTAACCCCGTCCTGGCCTGGACCCCCCCATTAACCCCGTCCTGGCCTGGACCCACTTCCTCCCCCCCATTAACCCCGTCTGGGCCTGGACCCACTTCCTCCCCCCCCATTAACCCCGTCTGGGCCTGGACCCACTTCCTCCCCCCCCATTAACCCCGTCTGGGCCTGGACCCACTTCCTCCCCCCCCCATTAACCCCGTCCGGGCCTGGACCCACTTCCTCCCCCCCCATTAACCCCATCTCGGCCTGGACCCACTTCCTCCCCCCCCCCCATTAACCCCGTCTCGACCTGGACCCACTTCCTCCCCCCCCCATTAACCCCGTCTCGACCTGGACCCACTTCCTCCCCCCCATTAACCCCGTCCTGGCCTTGATTCCCCCCCCCCCCGCTTTAGCTCTGTGCTCCGTAGTTGGGAGAGGAGTTGGGGCAGTGGGGGAGGGGTGGGGGTTCCCCGAATGGGTCTGTACAGGGGAGTCCACCCCCACCCCAGCCCCCTAACAGCCACCCAAGTCATTTGTGCCCCCGTCCCTTCCCCCGCAAGGTGATCCAACTCCCTCCCCTCCCCCCTGAGGTGACTCTACCCCCCCCCCAGGTGATTCTAGCTCCCCTCCCCCTCCTCTCCCCTCCCCTCTCCTCTGAGGTGATTCTTGCCCCCCCTCCTCCTGAGGTGACTCCAACCCCCCCATGGCTGACCCCCGCTCTCGCCACAGTGGTGTATGAGGCTGTGACGGCTCCCCACGGCGCCGGGGGAGTCTCAGCCAGAAGGAGCCGCGGGGGCTGCCCGTCGCTCGCACCCCGGAGGGGGCGGAGGGGGGGACAGAGGCATCCAGCGCAGCAGAAGTGGTGAGGCCAGGCCCAGCCCGGGAACGGGGGGGCGGAGAGGGGAGGGGGATCATGGGGGGGAACGTGGGGGAGGGGATGTCAGGGAATGTGGGGGGGCAGGGGGAGGGGACTTGAGGGCAGGGAGAGGAGTGGGGGAGGAGATGTCTGGTGTGGAGGGGGAGGAGATGTCGGGGCAGGTGGGAGGGGGGATGTGGGGACAGGGAGGGGATGGGGGGGATGTTGGGTGAGGAAGGGGATGTTGGAGGAGGGGTGGGGCAGGGGATGTGGGGGCAGGCAGGGGGAGGGGACTTGGGGGCAGGGAGAGGAGTGGGGGAGGGGATGTCTGGTGGGGATGGGATGTCTGGGAAGGTGGGAGGAGGGATGGGGGAGGGGATTTCTGGGGACGGGACAGGGAGAGGGGTGGGGATGTTGGGGCAGAAAGGGGGCAGGATGAGGGTGGGGGAGGGGATATTAGGGTTGGAGGAGGGGACCGAGGGGGGTATGGAGGGGTTGTGGGGGCAGGCTGCACCTTGTGCCCTGCCTGGGGGTGGCGGAGGCACCGTGTAACCCCGCCCTGCTCCCCGTCTCCGGCAGGCTGGATGCATCGCACCGTGGAACAGCTGGGGGGCCGGGCCGGACGGGATCCCTTTGCTCTCAGCAGCCTGAGCTGCGGCGGGGCCTGGAACCCCGGCCACTCCCGCCCATGGCTCCCGGGCGGCAGGTGAGTCTGTGGGACACCCCCCACCCCAGGGGGAGCTCGCCCCATCTGCCAGCGCCCCCCGGCCCCGGGGGGGGGGGGGGGGAGGCACAGAACTGGCTGGAGCCGGCGCTCCCTAGAGGGGACAGGCCCCGGGCCCCATCCCCGAAACCTCATCCCTTACCCTCTGTCTGTCTAACTGTCTCTCCTTCCTTGTCCCCCAGGTGCTCTGCCAGCATCGGACAGTCTCAGCTGCCCCCACATCTCCCAACACCTCATGGCACTAATATCGGGCACCCCAACAAACCCTATTTCCCCTCTGGGTAAGTGTTGCTGCTCTTGATCTCCGGACACAGGGTGGGGGGAAGCCCATCCCAGAGCCGGGGAGAAAACCTAGGAGTCCTGGCTCCCAGCCCCCCCTGCTCTAACCCACCAGCCCCCACTCCCCTCCCAGATCTGGGGAGAGAACCCAGGAGTCCTGCCCCGCCCCCCCCTCCTCCCGCCGGGCGCGCTGAGTCTGACACGGTCCCTGCCACCCCCACAGGAGCTCTGCCCCCCGGCCCCTGCATGGCAAGCTTGAGGCCATCCACGGCTGCGTGCAGGCCCTGCTGCGGGACCCAGTGCAGCCACAGCTGTGGGAGCAGCTGGGGCAGGTCTACGAGTCGGAGCAGGACTGGGAGGAGGCCGTGCGGTGCTACCAGAATGCGGCCCGCTACCAGCGCGACTATGGGAACTACAGCGAGATCAGCGCCCGCATCGGGCGCCTGCAGCAGGTGGGGCAGCCCGGGGGCCCGTTGTGCTGATCTGGGGTGGGGGGTCTGGGCCCAGGCGCCCGTTGTAGTGATCTGGGGCAGGAGTCTGGGCCCAGAGGCCCTTTGCATGGATCGGACGTGGTGGTTCCGGGCTTCGTCACGAGGTTTAGTGAGTTCTTGGTTTTCCCGAGTGAGCAAATCTGTGTGCCAGTGACCCCGTGCGAAATCTCTGCCTGTGCAGTGAGAAATTACCATCGCCGTCCGCCGAAGCATTCACCAGCAGCTCGAGCGCACTCGTCCAACTGTCCGTCGCACGCCCGGGCAATGTTACGTCTCCTGGGCTGAGGTCACCAGAACCCGCAGGCGAGGGAAAGACGTTTGTGGGGGGGCTAATTCAAGCCAGGCGCGCTTTGGGAGCGGGCGGCCCGTTCACACCCAGATGTCGTCTTTCTCGCCGCTCCGTAGTTGGAACCGGAGGCTAGGCAGCGAGGAGCCCAGCACGGGCGGACGGTGGGGTGGGATGAGACAGGGCCTTGGGCCCTGGTGGGGCGGGGGGCCCTGTGCCTCCAGGGCGGAAGCCCTTTCTGCAGGATCAAAAGTGGAGCTAGCTTGATTTTGGCTCCCCTTTACTCTGTCCCCTGAGCGTAGCTGCCCGGCTGTTGTCGGAAATCACACCCTGGAAGCAGGTGGGGACTGGGAAGGGGTCCGGCTAGCGGATTTTTATTTTTAATCTACTGGGCTGGCTGCAGTGCCGAGCTCAGGTCAGGTGAACGAGCTCAGGTCAAGCGAACGAGCTCACGTCAGGCAAGCTCACATCAGGCGAACGAGCTCACGTCAGGCAAGCTCACGTCAGGCGAACGAGCTCACGTCAGGCAAGCTCACGTCAGGCGAACGAGCTCACGTCAGACGAGCTCAGTTCAGGTGAACGAGCTCACGTCAGGCAAACTCAGGTCAGGTCAGGCGAACGAGCTCACGTCTGGCGAACGAACTCACGTCAGGCGAGCTCAGTTCAGGTGAACGAGCTCACGTCAGGCGAACTCAGGTCAGGTCAGGCGAACGAGCTCACGTCTGGCGAACGAACTCACGTCAGGCGAGCTCAGTTCAGGTGAACGAGCTCACGTCAGGCGAACTCAGGTCAGGCGAACGAGCTCACGTCTGGCGAACGAACTCACGTCAGGCGAGCTCAGTTCAGGTGAACAAGCTCACGTCAGGCGAACTCAGGTCAGGTCAGGCGAACGAGCTCACGTCAGGCGAGCTCAGGTCAGGCGAAAACCCTGGGCTCTGGGCCCTGCCTGGCAAGCAAAGGAGGCTCGGCTGAAATTAACCGCCCAGAAGAGCGCGGAACGGATTTGATGAACACGACTGAGCTGCTTGTGAATGATGTTGTGACTGTACTTGCCTGGCTGTGGGTGTGTGCGTGAGTGTGTGCATGGGTGCGTGGGTGTCATTCTCTGTGTAATTCTCTGGAAATTCTGTTCAGTGACATTGTTGGCTTCTTTTGAGAGCTTAGACAGCGACACCTAGCGACTGCTATGTGGAGTTGGCAACACCCGGGTGGGTCCATTGGGCTGACCGGGGATGATGGTTCTGGGCCGGGTAGGTCCATGGGGCTGATTGGGGGAGTGGGGTTCTGGGCCTGATAGGTCCATTGGATTGATTGGGGGAGGGCGGTTCTGGCCCGGACGGGTCCATTGGACTGACCGGGGATGATGGTTCTAGGCTGGGTGGGCCCATTGGCCTGAGCGGGGGGTGGGAGTGGGTGGTCTGGGCTGGGTGGGCCCATTGGATTGATTGGGGGAGGGGGGTTCTGGGCCCGACTGGCCCATTGGACTGATAGGGGATGATGGTTCTAGGCTGGGTGGGCCCATTGGATTGATTGGGGAAGGGGGGTTCTGGGCCGGGTGAGTCCATTGGATTGATTGGGGGAGGTGGGTTCTGGGCTGGACTGGCCCATTGGACAGATGAGGGGTGGGAGGCGGTGGGAGGAGGGTACCGGTCAGGAGGTGCTGGTGGGGTGGGGGTGGGAGGTGAGTGGTGAGTCAGTCACTCTGGCGCCAGACTCTTCCCCCCCCCCCCAACCCACATCTCTGCCACCCCTCCGCCAGGCTCAGCTGTGGAATTTCCACTCGGGTTCGTCCCATCACCGGAGCAAGGCCCTGCCCCCCCTGCAGCAGGTGTGGAACCTCCTGCACCTCGAGGTGAGCAGCTGGTGGGGGGGGCCCTGGGGGTGGGGGACCTGTGGGAGAGCTGGCGGGGGGAGGGGAGCCCCTGGGGGTGGGGGACCTGTGGGAGAGCTGGCGGGGGAGGGGAGCCCCTGGGGGTGGGGGACCTGTGGGAGAGCTGGCGTGGGAGGGGTGCCCCTGGGGGTGGGGGGAGCTGGCGGGGGAGGGGAGCCCCTGGGGGTTGGGGGACCGGTGGGAGAGCTGGCGTGGGAGGGGTGCACCTGTGGGTGGGGGGACCTGTGGGAGAGCTGGCGGGGGAGGGGAGCCCCTGGGGGTTGGGGGACCTGTGGGAGAGCTGGCATGGGAGGGGTGCACCTGTGGGTGGGGGGACCTGTGGGAGAGCTGGCGGGGGAGGGGAGCCCCTGCGGGGGGTGGGAGGATTGGCTCCCCCCCTCCAGGGGCTGGGGTTGGTTCAAGGGTGTGGCTCTCATCCCCCCCCCACCCCCCCTATCTTCTCTCCCCGCCCCCCCACAGAAGCGGAATTTCTCAGCCAAGCGCAGCCCCCAGCTGAAGCGGCCGGCGCCCCCCATGGAGCCCCCCGTGGTGCAGCCCATCCCCCCCGCCCAGCACCCACCCCACCCCGGGCACAGTGAGGAGCTGCCCAGCCCCATGAAGAGGAGGAGGAGCGCCAGCCCCGAGCAGGTAGCTGCGGGGGGGGGGGGCAGAGGAGTGGGGGAGGGGGACCCCAGGGGCAGGAGGGGAGTTCCCGGGGTGGTTGTGGGAAAGGGAGGGGGAGGGGGCCCCAGGGGCAGGTGGAGGAGGGGATCCGAGGGGCAGGCGGGGAAGGGGTGGGGGATCCCAGGGTGGATGTGGGGAAGGGAGGGGGAGGGAGGGAGTTCCCCGGGGTGGTTGTGGGGAAGGGAGAGGAAGGGGGTCCCAGGGGCAGGTGGAGGAGGGGACCCGAGGGGCAGGCGGGGAAGGGGTGGGGGATCCCAGGGTGGATGTGGGGAAGGGAGGGGGAGGGAGGGAGTTCCCCGGGGTGGTTGTGGGGAAGGGAGAGGAAGGGGGTCCCAGGGGCAGGTGGAGGAGGGGACCCGAGGGGCAGGCGGGGGAGGGGTGGGGGATCCCAGGGTGGATGTGGGGAAGGGAGGGGGAGGGGGTCTCGGGGCAGGTGGGGGGGGGGATCCCAGGGGGGATGTAGGGAGGGGGAGGCGGATCCCCAAGGTGGGGGGGTCTCCCCTAAGCTGCCCAGGGCTGAGTGCAGGGCAGAGCCCGGCCCCACTCACCCCCTCTCCCCACCCCCCAAGCAGAACGGGAACGTGGCCGGACAGCCCCCCCCGGGGACCCCCCACTACCAGCTGCCCAAGCCCGGACTGTGGAACCCCCTCCATGGCGACACGTGGGGGCCCGAGCGCAAGAACGTGGCTGCGCCGGAGAGACAGGTAACCCCCCCCTCTCGCCCCCCCGGCCACCACGCCCTCCCGGGCCCCCTAACCCACAGGGGGCAGCCCCCGGGGGAGGGGGGCCTCGGACTCACGGCCTTGTTCAACCCTGGCTCTCTGCTGCCCCCCCCGCCCCGCCCCTGGTGCTGGGTGGGACCCGGCGCCCCCTAGAGGGGACAGGCTCCTGCCCCATTCCCCGCCCCCCTGAGCCAGCCAGTCCCCGCCCTGGGGCCGGGTGGGAGCCGGCGCCCCCTAGAGGGGACAGGCTCCTGCCCCATTCCCCGCCCCCCTGAGCCAGCCAGTCCCCGCCCTGGGGCCGGGTGGGACCCGGCGCCCCCTAGAGGGGACAGGCTCCTGCCCCATTCCCCGCCCCCCTGAGCCAGCCAGTCCCTGTCCTGGGGCCGGGTGGGACCCGGCGCCCCCTAGAGGGGACCGGCCCCGCGCTGTTTCTTTCTCTCTCTCACTGTCTCTCTCCCTCCCGCAGGAGCCGAGGAATTCGGTCGCCCACCCCTTCCCGTACCCGGCTCCCGCCTACGGCTCACACCCACCCCCCCACCGCCTGCCCCCTGGCCCCCGCCCCTCTGGAGAGAGCCTCGGCAGCCAGGCCCGCTCCACTGGAAGTGACCTTAGAGCCAGCCGAGTTCCCCGGGGGCGGCCGGACCCCAGCACCTCACCAGCCAGCGTCACCTGCGTGCCTTACACCCCGCGGCCCCCCCCGGCCGGCCCCCCCCACCAGCAAGACCCTGCGGCGGGAGCCGGGCCCCAGCTTGGTGAGTGGAGGCTGGGTGGGGATGGGGGGACCGAGCTGGGGCGGGGAGGCAGGGGGGTTCTCCAGCCCGGGGGGTTGTTCTGGCTGGGGTCCCGGTGCCTGGGGGGGAGTCTGGGAGGGACAGGGAGGTTCTGGCTGGAGTCCCAGTGTCTGGAGGGAGGTCTGTCTGGGGTCCCGGTGCCTGGGGTGGGCGGGGGTGTCCGGTTGGGATCCCGGTGCCTGGGGGTGCGGGGGGGTTGTGGCTGGGGTCCCAGTGTCTGGGGGAGGCGGGGGGGTCCTGGTGTCTTGGGGGGGGGGCGGTTCTGGCTGGAGTCCCGGTGTCTGATTGGCTGCCATCTCTCTGTTCCTCCCCGCAGGTTCCTGACCGTTACCAAACCCCAGCGCCGTCCAGCCCGGCCCCGGAGAGTGTGGAGTGCCCGCCCCCCGGTCCTGCCCCCCGGCCCTCCTCCAGCCGGCCCTGCGCCCCCCCGCCCCCTTCCTCCGCCAGCCGGGGGCCCCCCGATCCGGGCCCTGCCCCGCCCCCCCTGCCCTGGCTGAAGGGCCCAGGCGTCCGGGACCAGGGGGAGGGCGCGGCCGGGGGGGACCCCCTGGACGAGATCCTGTTCGGGTGCGGGGGGGAGCCCCAGCTGGGTCCCTGCGACTCGGCCGGGCCCCGGGGGGGCTTCCAAGATTCCACCACCAGCAGCCAGGGGAGTAGGGGGGCCGGGGCGCCCCGGCGGGAGGGCGAACCCAGCCCCCCACCACCCCCCACCCCCTCCCCGCCCCCGCCCACCTACCACTGCGCCTTTGCCAAGCAGGAGCCCCCCGGCCCCCCCCGACTTCTGGCTGGAGACGCCCCCCCGCGAAGCTCGGCCGCTGGAGGGTGGGGAGGGGGTCCCCAAGTCCTCCCCCGGCCCCCCAAATACCTCAGGACACTTCAGGCCCCAGCCGAGCCCCCCGCCCCCACCGCCCAGGGCCTCCTACCCAAAGACGCTGCCTCCAGAGCCGGGCCCCCCCCCGGAAACGCCCCCCGGGGCAGCCCGGCGCCTCTTCGACTTCCCCGGCCCCCCCCTGGAGGACCAGTTCGAGGAGCCCCCCGAGTTCTCCAAGATCCTGCCCGACGGCTTGGCCAACATCATGAAGATGCTGGACGAGTCGATCCGGCGGGAGGAGGAGGAACGTGAGGCCGGGCCCCCTCCCGGCTTCCCGCCCCCTCCCGCCCCGCTCCTGCCCGGCCCGCCCCCCCTGGCCAGACCAAAGCCACCGCCGGCCCCCCCGTTCGAGTTCCCCAAGCCGGAGCCGCCCCGGCTCTATCCCTTCGGCAAGCGGGAGGAGGCAGGGAAGGGCCCACCCAGCACGGCCAGCCTCCTGCGGTCATTGGCCAGCGTGCTGGAGGGGCAGAAACATGCCTACCGGCCCAAGCCCCCTGCCGCGGCGAAGAAGCCCCCGGCCCCGCCGCCACCACTGCCGCCGGCGTCTTCCTCGCCGTATTCTACCTCAAGCCAGGCCTGGGCTGGGGGCGCCCGGGGCGAGGAGCCGGCGGGGGCCTCGCCGGAGCCCCGGGCCCCCAAGACGGAGTCAGAGGTGCTGGAAGAAATCAGCCGGGCCTGCGAGACCCTGGTGGAGCAGGCGGGGCGGGAGCCCAGCCCAGCCCCCCGGCCGCCCACGCCTCCAGCCACGCCGCCCCGCCGGCCGGAGAAGGAGCACCGGCGGCACCGGCGGGCGGGCAAGGACGGGCGGCGGCACCGGCGGGAGGGCAAAGCCCCCAAGGAGAAGAACCGGCAGGTGCTCGGCAACCTGGACCCGCAGCGCACGGACTGCCAGGCGCGGGAGAACGGTGCCCAGGGCGAGGCGGGCAGAGCCAGCAAGCCGTCCCCGCCCGCCGCCTCCCAGTCCGAGCGCCGCCCACCCACCCGCAAGGAGGAGGGCCCGGGCCCCGCCGGCGTGTGCCCGGCCGACCTGCTAAAGCTGCGCTCCTTCACTGAGGGGCCCCCCAAGGAACTCAAGATCCGGCTCATCAAGGTGGAGAGCGGGGACAAGGAGACCTTCATCGCCTCCGAGGTGGAGGAGCGGCGCCTCCCGCTGGCCGAGCTCACCATCGCCCACAGTGCCGCTGACGTGGTGCGGGCCAGCAAGTGAGTGCCCTCCCCCGGCCCTGCCCGCCGCCGGAGCCCCCACTGCGGCGTCCACCACCCCCAGATTCCCCCTGCCTGTGCGCGTGCACCCCTATATCCACCCAGTCCCCTTGGCTGTGCGCCCCCATTCTCCCGCCAGCACCCCCACAGCCCCCCGCCAGCACCCCCAGCTCCCCCTGCCTGTGTGCCCCCGCCCCGCCTGCCGCCGGAGCCCCCACCATGGCGCCCGGCACCCCCAGCTCCCCCCCACCTGTGCGCCCCCCATCCCTGCACCTGCACCCCTGTATCTGCCCACCAGCTCCCCCTGCCTGTGCGCCCTGCAGCCCCCCGCCTGCACCCCCACAGCCCCCTGCCTGCACCCCCAGCTCCCCTTGCCTGTGCACCCCACATCCACCCACCAGCATCCCCAGCTCCTCTCTGCCTGTGCACCCATCCCCCCACCTGCACCCCCACATCAGCCCCCCCAGCTCCCCTCTGCCTGTGCACCTCCCATTCCCCCACCTGCATCCCCACATCCTCCTGCCAGCACCCCCAGCTTCCCTCTGCCTATGCAGCACCCCCGCAGCGCTCTCACGTACCCCCTCTTGGCACCCCCAGACCCCCACTTAACCCTCCCCACAAACACAGACGGACCCGACACCTCCACATGCCTCCTGGACCCCTGGTGGCAGCCCTGTGCTGTAACGGGGAGGGGGACGCTGGGCCCTGCACCCCAACATCCTGGGGACAGAGCAGGGTTCAGTGATGAACAAGGCAGCCACCTAGTGGGCAGTGGGGATCACTACACCCCCTTCATTGCAATGATCCTCAGACCCCAGCCACTAGGATGCTCCCTGCCCCATAACTCCCCCACCCCATAACCCCTGCACCCCGGCCCCTGGAACCCACCCTGCCCCATAACCCACCACCCCAGCCACTGGGAAGCCCCCTGTCCCATAGCCCCCCCACCTCGGGCTCTGGGACGCCCCCTGTCCCATAACCCCCCAGCCCCTGGGACTCCCCCTGCCCCAAACCCACCCCCACCCCGGCCCCTGGGACCCGCCCCGCCCCATACCCCCCCCCACTCCAGCCCCAGTACGTGCCCCGCCCCCAACGGGCTGTGTTCTCCCCCCAGGCACGCCAAGGTGAAGGGGAAGTTCAAGGAGTCGTATCTGTCGGCCGCCCAGTCCGTCAAACCCCTCATCAACGCCGAGGAGAAGCTGCCCCGAGAGAAACTCAACCCCCCCACGCCCAGCATCTACGTGAGTGATGCCGCCAGGGGGCAGGGACCCAGGAATCTGACTCGTGTGGGGGGAGATACCGGCTTGGGGGTCTGGGCTGAAGGCGGACGGGGATACCGGAGGAGGAGAACAGACGGGGCTGGGGTGGGATGGGGATACCGGAGGGGGCTGGGAGCACACAGGGATACTGGAGGCACCCGGGGGGATGGGGACACCGGAGAGGTCTGGGGGCGGCAGGGATACCGGAGGGGTCTGTGGTTAGTGGAGGGAGCTGGGAGCAGACGGGGATACTGAGGGGGACACCAGAGGGGGCTGGGAGCAAATGAGGATACCCGGGGGGACGGGGTACCAGAGGGGGCTGGGAGCAGACGGGGATACTGGGGGGGGACGGGGATACCAGAGGGGGCTGGGAGCAGATGGGGATACTGGAGGGGCCCAGGGAACCAGAGGGGGCTGAGAGCAGACGGGGATACTGGGGGGGGACGGGGATACCAGAGGGGGCTGGGAGCAGACGGGGATACCGGAGGGGCCCGGGGGGACGGGGATACCAGAGGGGGCTGGGAGCAGACGGGGATACTGGGGGGACGAGGATACCAGAGGGGGCTGGGGATACCGGAGGGGGCTGGGAGCAGATGGGGATACTGGGGGAGATGGGGGGGACGGGGATACCGGAGGGGGCTGGGAGCAGACGGGGATACTGGACGTTTGCTGTTCTCACGTTCCCTCCCCACGGCAGCTGGAGAGCAAACGCGACGCCTTCTCGCCCGTCCTGCTGCAGTTCTGCACCGACCCCAAGAACCCCATCACGGTCATCCGGGGGCTGGCCGGCTCCCTGCGCCTCAGTGAGTGCCTCACCGGGGAGGGAGGGGGGTGCAGGGGGGACGGGGGCCTGGCCCGTGACTCTCTCCCGTGGCCGATGCAGACGGGGGGGGGCTTTGGGGGTCGGGGGCCCGGCCCGTGACTCTCTCCCATGGCCGATGCAGACAGGGGGCTTTGGGGGTCGGGGGCCCGGCCCGTGACTCTCTCCCGTGGCCGATGCAGAGGGGGGGGCTCTGGGGGACGGGGGCCCGGCCCGTGACTCTCTCCCGTGGCCGATGCAGACGGGGGGGCTCTGGGGGACGGGGGCCCGGCCCGTGACTCTCTCCCGTGGCCGATGCAGACGGGGGGGGGACTCTGGGGGACGGGGGCCCGGCCCGTGACTCTCTCCCGTGGCCGATGCAGACGGGGGGGCTCTGGGGGACGGGGGCCCTGCCTGTGATTCTCTCCCGTGGCCGATGCAGATGGGGGGGCTCTGGGGGACGGGTGCCCGGCCCGTGACTCTCTCCCGTAGCCGATGCAGACGGGGGGGGGGGGGGCTCTGGGGGACGGGGGCCCGGCCCGTGACTCTCTCCCGTGGCCGATGCAGACGGGGGGGCTCTGGGGGACGGGGGCCCTGCCTGTGATTCTCTCCCGTGGCCGATGCAGACGGGGGGGCTCTGGGGGACGGGGGCCCGGCCCGTGACTCTCTCCCATGCCCATATCCCCCCTCCCCCAGACCTGGGCCTGTTCAGCACGAAGACACTGGTGGAGGCCAGCGGGGAGCACGCCGTGGAGGTCCGCACCCAGGTGCAGCAGCCCTCGGACGAGAACTGGGACCTGTCGGGCACCCGCCAGGTGTGGCCGTGCGAGAGCAGCCGCTCGCACACCACCATCGCCAAGTACGCCCAGTACCAGGCCTCCTCCTTCCAGGAGTCGCTGCAGGTCAGTGTGGGGGACGGGGAATGGGGGGCCCAGGACCCTCCGTCGGCACGTCTGGGGGAGCCCATCTCCAGGGGGTGTCAGGTGCCCATGGCAGAGCCCCGGTTTGTGCCGATGGTGGGTTGGGGGGCCCAGTTTGTGCCGACAGGGGGGCTACATGTGGGGGGGAGCCCGGTTTGTGCCGACGGGGGGCTGTGTGTGGGGGGCCTGATTTGACGCACTCTCTCTGGAGCAGGAGGAAAAGGAAAGTGACGAGGATGACACCGAAGAACCCGACAGCACCACGGAGACGCCCCCCAGGTACGATGGGAGCATGGGGGTGGGGGGAGGGAATTGGGGTGCCCCCCTGCATACCCTGCCCTGCCTGCTCCTTTATCTTCTGGGCAGGAAGTGGGCCAATGTTGGGGGGGCTGTGGGGGGCTGTGACCCCAGTATTGTCGGGTTGGGGGGCAGTGACCCCCAATATTGAAGGGTGGCTGCAGTCTTGTGTTTGGGGCAGTCTGTGGGGAGATGTGACCCAACATTTGCCTGCGTTTGAGGGGATCGCATCGGAGGGGGCCTGACTCCCAGTTTTGGGGCGCTATAGGGAAGTGGGGGTGGGGAGGGACACGACCCATTATTCGGGGCCAGTCGTGACCTCATTGTGTGGGGATCGCTCCACGCTCATTGCGGGAGGGATACAAGGCTTGGGGGTGGGGGAGCACTATCCCTGAGCTGGAAAGGGTGAGGGACAGAGGGAAGGGAGAGCCGGGGGACCCCTCCCCGCACCCCCATAAAGCCTCTCTCTCCCCAGCAGCAACGCGGACCAGAAATCCCACCAGATCATCAAATTCGGGACCAACATCGACCTGTCTGACGCCAAGCGGTGAGGGGGCGGGGTGGGGGGCATGGAGGCGGGGGGGAAGATCTGACCCCCACGCACCTGCCCGGCTCCTTTGGGGGCACGGGTGGGTGGGTTTGCAGAGCCCCCCTCTGACAGGCTGCCCCTAGGAAGAGAGGAGGACTGGGCTGGGCGGGGGGCACTCTGTGTGGGGGAAGGGGGACCCTTAGGGAGAGGGAACTTGGTGTGGGGGGGGTGAGGACGCTGTCTGACATTTCTCCCTCGCTGCCAGGTGGAAGCCGCAGCTGCAGGAGCTGCTGAAGCTACCGGCCTTCATGCGGGTCACGTCGACGGGCAACATGTTGAGTCACGTGGGTCACACCATCCTGGGCATGAACACGGTGCAGCTCTACATGAAAGTGCCAGGCAGCCGGACGCCAGGTGAGTGTGGGGGCGGGGAGCGGAGGCTGGACTGGGTCGGAGTCCCCTGGAGGCGGGGGGGTCCGTCACCCCCTCCATCCCCTTAACGTCCTCCCATCCCCTTAACTCTCCCCTTCTGTCCCCTTAACGCCCCACCTCCATCCCCTTAACATCCCCTTAACTCTCCCCTTCCGTCCCCTTAATGCCCCCCCTCCATCCCCTTAACACCAACGGTCTCCTCACATCGCGCATTGCTCCCCCCCTTCAGGCCACCAGGAGAACAACAACTTCTGCTCCGTGAACATCAACATCGGGCCAGGCGACTGCGAGTGGTTCGCGGTGCACGAGCATTACTGGGAGACCATCAGCGCCTTCTGCGACAGGTCAGGGGCGGGGCCAGGGCCTTGGGGGCAGGGCATTACTGGGAGACCATCAGCGCCTTCTGCGACAGGTCAGGGGCGGGGCCAGGGTCTCGGGGGCAGGGCCAGGGCCACTGGGGCGGGGCATTACTGGGAGACCATCCGCACCTTCTGCACTGAGTGCAGGGGCCACAGGATTGGGGCCACAGTGCTGGGGGCGGAGCCATGGGACTGTGCTGGTGACCCCTCCCCTTCCGAGTCTCACCCCCTCACCCCCTCCGGCAGGCACGGCGTGGACTACTTGACGGGCTCCTGGTGGCCCATCCTGGAGGACCTGTACAAGTCGAACATCCCCGTGTACCGGTTCATCCAGCGCCCCGGGGACCTGGTGTGGATTAATGCAGGCACCGTGCACTGGGTGCAGGCCACGGGCTGGTGTAACAACATCGCCTGGAACGTCGGGCCCCTCACAGGTGCGGGCAGAGGGACCGGGGGGGCCCTCAGAGGGCGGGACATTGGTGGCTGCAGGGCCCGGGAGGAGGGTAGCAGAGTGGGCTGGGGTTCACGCTGCGGGACAAGGAATCTGGAGCCCCCCCTTCACCAGGGCAGGCTCTCCCTGCCTCAAACCATCTGACGGGTGCAGACGAGCCCCTGGTTCGGACAGAGACGTCCCTTGGGGGAGGAGCTATTAATGGAGAGTCTCTATGTCCTAGTGAGGACGGAAAATGATCAAATGCCGGCAGCGTCTGATCAGAAATAGTCCTCTAAAAAAGAACCCCGTTCAATTACAGCGTGTAATGGCAGACAGCCAAAAGGAGACAGAAGTCTAAGTAACATGATGGGTGACCTGGAGAGCCTCGTGTTAAAGGAGGCTATCCATATAACAGGCATCACAGAAACGTGGTGCAATGAGGATAATCAATGGGACACACTAATACCAGGGGACAAAATCTATCGGAAGGACAGACCAGGTCGTGCTGGTGGGGGAGTGGTGCTAGATGTGAAAGAAAGCGTTGAATCAAATGAAGAACAATCGTCAGTGAATTAAAATGTCCCATAGACTCTCTGTGGATAGTAATTCCACACTTGAACAATAAGAATATAGCGGGAGGGAGATATTCCCCACCACCTGACCCACCAGGGGACAGACAAGTCTTGATTTAGTCCTAAGTGGAGCACAGGATCTGGTGCAAGAGGTGAATATAGCAGGACTCTTTGGTAACAGTGACCATAATATAATTACATTTAACATCCCTGTGGAGGGGGAAACACCACAGCGGCCCCACACTGTAGCATTTAATTTCAGAAAGGGGAACTACACAAAACTGAGGAGGTTAGTGAAACAGAAATTAAAAGGTGCAGCGCCAAAAGTGAAATGCCTGCAAGTTGCATGGAAACTTTTTAAAGACACCGTAATAGAGGCTCAACTTAAACGTATACCCCACATTAAAAAACATAGCAAGAGGACCAAAAAAGTGCCACCATAGCTAAACAACAAAGGAAAAGAAGCCGTGAGAGGCAAAAAGGCTCCTTTACAAAGTGGAAGTTAAATCCTAGTGAGGGAAATAGAAAGGAGCATCAACTCTGGCAAGTGAAGTGTCCAAATACAATGAGGAAGCCAAAAAAGAATTTGAGGAACAGTTAGCCAATGACTCAAAAGAAATAGCAACATTTCTTTTAAGTACATCGGAAGCAGGAAGCTGCTAAACAACCAGTGGGGCCACTGGGCGATCGAGGTGCTAAGGGACCACTCAAGGACGATAAGGCCATTGTGGAGAAACTAAATGAATTCTTTGCATCAGTCTTCATGGCTGAGGATGTGAGGGAGATTCCCAAACCAGAGCCATTCTTTTTAGGGGACAGATCTGGGGAAGTGTCCCAGATTGAGGTGTCATTACAGGAGGTTTTGGAACAAATTGATAAATTAAACAGCAATAAATCTCCAGGACCAGATGGTATCACCCAAGAGTACTGAAGGAACTCAAATGTGAAATTGCAGAACTACTAACTGTCATCTGTGACCTATCATTTAAATTAGCTTCTGTCCCAGATGACTGGAGGAGAGCTAATGTGATGCCAATTTTTAAAAAGAGCTCCAGAGGTGATCCTGACAATTACAAGCCCGACTTCAGTACCCGGCAAACTGGTTGAAATTATAATAAAGAACAAAATTGTCAGACACATATGAACATAATTTGTCAAGGAAGAGTCAACCTGGTTTTAGTAAAGGGAAATCATGCCTCACCAATCTACTAGAATTCTTTGAGGGGGTCAACAAGCATGTGGACCAAGGGATCTAGTGTACTTAGATTTTCAGAAAACCCTTGACAAGGTCCCTCACCAAAGGCTCTTATGCAAAGTAAGCTGCCACGGGATAAGAGGGAAGGTTCTCTCATGGGTCGGTAACCGGTTAAAAGATAGGAAACAAAGGGCAGGAATAAATGGTCAGTTTTCAGAATGGAGAGAGGTAAATAGTGGGGCCCCCCATGGATCTGTTATGGGCACTGTCGTATTCAACATATTCATAAATGATCTGGAAAAAAGGGGTAAACAGTGAGGTGGCAAAATTTGCAGATGATACAAAACTACTCAAGATAGTTCAGTCCCCAGCAGACTGCGAAGAGCCACAAAAGGATCTCTCAAAATTGGGTGACTGGGCAACAAAATGGCAGATGAAATTTCATGTTGATAAATGCAAAGTAATGCACATTGGAAAACATCATCCCAACTATACATATAAAGTGATGGGGTCTAAATTAGCTCTTTCCACTCAAGACCGAAATCTTGGAGTCACTGTGGACTCACAACCCTGGGTTTAGCAGGCCAATGCTCAAACCACTTAGCTATCCCCCCCCTAAAAAAATGATTTTTGCCCCAGATCCCTAAGTGGCCCCCTCAAGGATTGAACGAAAATTCTTATAATATATGGAGATATACCTATCTCATAGAGCTGGAAGGGACCTTGAAAGGTCATCAAATCAAGCCCCCTGCCTTGGGAGGGAGGGATAGCTCAGTGGTTTGAGCATTGGCCTGCTAAACCCAGGGTTGTGAGTTCAATCCTTGAGGAGCTATTTAGGGAACTGGTGTAAAAATCTGTCTGGGGATTGGTCCTGCTTTGAGCAGGGGGTTGGACTAGATGATCTCCTGAGGTCCCTTCCAACCCTGATAGTCTGTGTGGACAGTTCCCTGAAAACATCCACTCAGTGTGCAGCACCATCAAAAAAGCGAACCGAATATTGGGAATCATAAGCAAAGGGATAGATAATAAAGCACAAAATATCCTATTGCCTCTATATAAATCCATGGTACGTCCACATAGAATCATAGAATATCAGGGTTGGAAGAGACCTCAGGAGGTCATCTAGTCCAACCCCCTGCTCAAAGCAGGACCAACATCAACTAAATCATCCCAGCCAGGGCTTTGTCAACCCAGGCCTTAGAGGTTTTAAGGAAGGAGATTCCACCACCTCCCTAGGGAACCCATTCCAGTGTTTCACCACCCTCCTAGGGAAATAGTGTTTCCTAATATCCAACCCAGACCTCTCCCACTGCAACTTGAGACCATTGCTCCTTGTTCTGTCATCTGCCACCACTGAGAACAGTCTAGATCAATCCTCTTTTGAACCCCCCTTCAGGTAGTTGAAAGCAGCTATCAAATCCCCCCTCACTCTTCTCTTCTGCAGACTAAACAATCCCAGTTCCCTCAGCCTCTCCTCATAAGTCATGTGCTCCAGCCCCCTAATCATTTTTGTTGCCCTCCACTGGACTCTTTCCAATTTTTCCACATCCTTCTTGTAGTGTGGGGCCCAAAACTGGACACAGTACTCCAGATGAGGCCTCACCAATGTTGAATAGAGGGGGATGATCACGTCCCTCGATCTGCTGGCAATGCCCCTACTTATACAGACCAAAATGCCATTAGCCATCTTGGCAACAAGGGCACACTGCTGACTCATATCCAGCTTCTCGTCCACTGTAACCCCTAGGTCCTTTTCTGCAGAACTGCTGCCTAGCCACTCGGTCCCTAGTCTGTAGCAGTGCATGGGATTCTTCCGTCCTAAGTGCAGGACTCTGCACTTGTCCTTGTTGAACCTCATCAGGTTTCTTTTGGCCCAATCCTCCAATTTGTCTAGGTCCCTCTGGACCAAATCCCTACCCTCCAGCGTATCTACCTCTGCCCCCAGCTTAGTGTCATCTGCAAACTTGCTGAGGGTGCAATCCATCCCATCACCCAGATCATTAATCAAGATGTTGAACAAAACTGGTCCCAGGACTGACCCCTGGGGCATTCCGCTTGATACTGGCTGCCAACTAGACATGGAGCCGTTGATCACTACCCATTGAGCCCGACGATCTAGCCAGCTTTCTATCCACCTTATAGTCCATTCATCCAGCCCATACTTCTTTAATTTGGCGGCAAGAATACTGTGGGAGACCGTATCAAAAGTTTTGCTAAAGTCAAGGAATAACACGTCCACTGCTTTCCCCTCATCCACAGAGCCAGTTATCTCCTCACAGAAGGCAATTAGGTTAGTCAGGCACGACTTCCCCTTCGTGAATCCATGCTGACTGTTCCTGATCACTTTCCTCTCCTCTAAGTGCTTCAGAATTGATTCCTTGAGGACCTGCTCCATGATTTTTCCAGGGACATCTTGAATACTGCGTGCAGATGTGGTTGCCCCATCTCAAAAAAGAGATATTGGAATTGGAAAAAGTTCAAAAAAGGGCAACAAAAATGATTAGGGGCATGAAACTGCTGCCATATGGGAGAGATTAATAAGACTGGGACTTTTCAGCTTGGAAAAGAGATGACTAAGGGGGGATATGACAGAGGGCTATAAAATCATTACTGGCATAGAGAAAGTAGATAAGGAAGTGTTGTTTACTACTTCTCATAACACAAGAACTAGGGGTCATCCACTGAAATGAATAGGCAGCAGGTTTAAAACAAACAAAAGGACGTATTTCTTCACACAACGCACAGTCAACCTGGGAAACTCCTCGCCGGAGAATGTTGTGAAGGCCAAGATGAGAACAGGGTTCAAAAAAGAACTAGAGAAGTTCATGGAGGACAGGTCCATCATTGGCTATTAGCCAGGATGGGCAGGGATGGTGTCCCTAGCCTCGGTTTGCCAGAAGGTGGGAATGAGCGACGGGATGGATCACTTGATGATTCCCTGTTCTATTCATTCCCTCTGGGGCACCTGGCATTGACCGCTGTTGGTGGACAGGACACTGGGCTACATGGACCTTTGGTCTGACCCAGTCTGGCTGTTCTTATGTTCTTCTCTCATGTATTTGGCTCCACCAAGTGGCAGAAATGCGTACTGCAGCCTCAGGAAGGTACTGGTGAGTTCAGGGGAGCAGGGAATGGGACACGGGGCCTGTCCCCTCTAGGGGGCGCCAGCTCCCGTCCGGCCCCAGGACAGGGACTAGCTGGCTGCAGGGAGGATGGAGAATGGGGCATGGGGCCTGTCCCCCCCAGGGCTGCGGGTGTGTCTGGGGTGGGATTTTGCCGGACGCTGCCTCACCCTCTCCCCCTCCCGCAGCCTATCAATACCAGCTGGCCCTGGAGCGCTACGAGTGGAACGAGGTGAAGAACGTGAAATCCATTGTGCCCATGATCCACGTCTCGTGGAACGTCGCCCGGACGGTCAAGATCAGCGACCCCGACCTCTACAAGATGATCAAGTGAGCGGCGCCCCTGTGACTCCTCCCCACCCTGCCCTACCTCGTGCCCTGTGAGCCTGGCTGGTGGGCTTGGCGGGGTCCCCCTAGAAATTGGAGTGGGAGTTACCACCCCATTGAGATGCATGGGGCAGCTCCCCCCCACTCTGAGAAATAAGCTCAGGCTCTCGGCAGACTCAGGCAGCGTCAGCGACACTTAGGGCAGCTCTCCCCTCTGAGAGCTCGCCCGCGTCTCGCTCCCTCTCCGTCCCACTCACTCACTCCCCGTCTTATCTCCCTGCCAGGTATTGCCTCATGCAGTCCATCAAGCACTGCCAGGTGCTGCGGGAGACCCTGATGCGTTCGGGGAAGAAGATCGCCTACCAGGGCCGGGTGAAGGACGAGCCGGCGTACTATTGCAACGAGTGTGACGTGAGTGCCGGGGCTGCGAGGGGGGGTCCCCCTGCAGCCGCTAGCTACTGG
The DNA here is from genome assembly GCF_011386835.1 of Chrysemys picta bellii. NCBI lineage: Eukaryota > Metazoa > Chordata > Testudines > Emydidae > Chrysemys > Chrysemys picta. The sequence continues at coordinate 3,105,180 of NC_088806.1, forward strand.
CCAGCTCCTCTAGCACCCGCAGGGCACTAGAGGTCGCTGTGTTGCCAGATTTCCCGTCCTTCGGCCGAGACAGCCACACCCCTCGGCCTCGAGGGCTGGCGACCCGGCCCAACCCGCACCTGAGGGCGTCCCTTCTGCTTCCAAATCTTCAACCTGCCGCTTCAGTCGGAGATGGGATCTGCCGTCCCTGAACTGTTGGGCAGAGTTACCGTCTGGCTGCGCCTCCTCTCAGAGGTGGCCGCAGCAGAGACCCAGGTGGATTCCGCTGTGACAGGGTTTATGGTTAATAAAATCCACGGTTAAGGAAAGACACCTTTGTGGGCAGCAGGGAATACAACATCCCAGTTTGAGCTCTGTGCATGAGATTTGTTTACTCTGTAAAATGCCTCCTGTCCCACATCCAGTTTGGGATTTCGTTGCGGCGTCAACCTCGTCCGCACTAAGAGACGGGTCCGTAATGGGCTAAAAGCCAGAAACAGTGAGTATGAAACGCGGTTTGTTTAAAAGAGAGAGAGAAAAGGGCAGGTCGCGATTTTTGGATACCCTGGGCACGTGGCCGCAAACCCGTTGCCTTTGAAAAAGGAAGAGATGGATCGTAATCATGGGTGAAGATGGCGGAACGGCTCGGCCGGATAGGGGAAAAACGGAGCAACGACAAAACGTGGTGCAAACAGGCGAACGACTCAGCGAAATGCAGAAGAGGAACATGACGAGAGGGACTCGACGAAACGGGGCAAAACCGGATTAGCGACGTGGCTAAAATTGGTGGAAACAGATTAGCGAGGAGTCTGTCTACATGGGAAGGAAATGGATTACTGACTCGTCGTAAGGGGGAGAAAATGGAGTCGAGATTTGGCTAGAGGTGGTGTGAAAGAATTTAGCCGAACGGCACAAACAGGATGCAGATGGATCAGCGACTTGTCAGAATGGGGGGCAGAGCGGCTAGCGACTTGGTTAACGTAGGTGGATTAGCGATTAAACAGGCCAAAAACGGATTCGTCCTTTGGCTAAATGGGATGAGCACGGATTAGCCAAGCGGCTACATGTGGTGAATCTGGTCAGCGTGGCATAAATTGATTGGTGACCCAGCTGAACAAGGTTTAAATGGATTGGTGACTCCACAGAACGGGACACAGAGAGTTAGTGACGCGGTGAAATGCTGTGCAGACCGATGAGCAACCCGGTCAGACACGGCGTAAACGGTTTAGCGACTCGGGTAATTGGGGTGCCGGTGGATTAGCCACTCAAGGCAAAGCCACACAGGTGGATTCGTGACCTGGCTAACCATGGCAGGAATGGATTAGCCGCGTGGCGACCCGCCATGCAGACAGGTGAGTGGTTTGGCTACACACGGCAGAACTGGGTTAGCCGTGCGGCCACACCGGGAGAAGACGGATGAGCAACTGGGCTAAACGTGGTGCAGATGAATCGGCGACGGGTGAAGAGGGATGAACTGAGAGAAGAGGAGGAGGACCAGGCGCTTGGTGTCCAGAGAAGGGGATGCCGAAGCCCCGGATGGGATCGGAGACAGCCGTCAGCAGCCAGGGCCGGCCGCAGAGCCAGTCTCGGGGGAAGAAGCGGCCAGCCGGCTCTCAAATGCAGCCCAGTTTATGTGACGTGGCTCGCCCTGCCAGGGATCCCCGGGGACCCTCCGTGGGGCTCGGCATCGAGGGAGAGCCCCTGGCTCCAGAGTCCTGACACCCGCAGAGCACGGACTAGTGTGCAAAGCATCTGGCACCGTCGCTGTGTGACCACACTGTCTCATGTGCCTCTTAAAGCACCAGGGCAGGAGCCAGGACTCCTGGGTTCTCTCCCCAGCTCTGGGAGGAGAGTGGGGCTGGTGGTTAGAGCAGGGGGGGCTGGGAACCAGGACTCCTGGGTTCCGCTCCTGGCTCAGGGAGGGCCTGTACCCGTAACCGCGGTGGCTATGAACGCACCTTTGCAAAGTGTACAAATAAAGCTCTCTCCCCCGGTACTGCGCCGGCTGCTTCTCTTGTTAGTGCTCCAATCACCACCATGATCCAGGCCACCTAGCCTGAGCCCCACGGCCTCTGATGGGGTCGGGGACTGCGCACTGGAGGGAGCGGGGTTTGTGGACTGGCTCTAATACGTTCATTAACACAGCAAAGGATGTGGGGGGCTGGGAGCCAGGAGCCAGGACACCTGGGTTCTCTCCCCGGCTCTGGGAGAGGAGTAGGGGCTGGTGGGTTAGAGCAGGGGGGGCTGGGAGCCAGGACTCCTGGGTTCTCTCCCCGGCTCTGGGAGAGGAGTGGGGGCTGGTGGGTTAGAGCAGGGACCTGGGAGCCAGGATGCCTGGGTTCCATTTCTTGCTCTACTCTGCTCCCAGTTTCCATTAGGGCGGTGGCCTGGTGCCACGCCACTCTCCTCTCCGACAGGCGCGGTGCAGCCAGCAGCCAGCAGGGGAGCTCACGCCCGTATGTCCCGCCCCTGCAGGTGGAGGTGTTCAATATCCTGTTCGTGACGAGCGAGAATGGCAGCAAGAACACGTATCTGGTGCACTGCGAGGACTGCGCCCGCCAGCGCAGCACCGCACTGCACGGCGTGGTGGTGCTGGAGCAGTACAAGACGGAGGAGCTGATGCAGATCTACGACAGCTTCACCCTGGTGAGGGGCAGGGGGCGCTGTGGGGCAGGGAGCGGGGGAGGCGCTAAGGGGCGCTGTGGGAGCAAGGAGCGGGGCGGGGGGCTCAGCAGAGGGCGCTCTCCCCTGGCAGGGCAGGGCTGGCCCCAGGGTGGTGCTAGGGGACGCTGTGGGGCAGGGAGCAGGGCAGGGGGCTCAGTAGGGGGTGCTCTCCCCTGGCAGGCAGGGCTGGCCCCAGGGCGGCGCTAGGGGGCACTGGGCTGCAGGGTGCACATTTTCCCAGTTGGGGTCTCTTTTTCCCTGGTGACTCACTGGAACGTTTGCTCCTGGGGGGAATTCTGCACCAAAAAATTAAAAATTCCATGGTATAAACAATATTTTAATTGTGAAAAATCACAGAACCTTATCTCGCTGGTTTCAATTATTTTGGACCTTTATTTCAAAATACCTGTCAGCAAGTACGTCTGAACAACAGAAACAAATCAGGCGCTGTGTTTTTGATATGTCCCTGCATCCCACCCCCATCCCCATGTGACCCTGCACCCCCTTCCCCGTCTCCATGTGTCCCTGTGCCCCCACTTAGCCATCCCCTTCCTCCCATGTGGCTCTGCACCCCCTTCCCCGTCTCCTTGTGTTCTTGCACCCACACTCAGCCATTCCTTCCCCCATCCCCATGTGTCCCTGTGCCCCCACTTAACCATCCCCCTTGTCCCATGTGGCCCTGCACCCCCTCCCCCATCACTATGTGTCCTTCCCCCGCCTCTCCCTGTGCCCATGTGTCCCCACACTCTCACTCCCATTCAGCTCCTGCCCCAGTCTGTCCCCCCCCACTAGCCCTTCTGAAGCCCCATCCGTGACCCCAGCTGCCCCATGTGCCCCATGTTGTCCGTTCCCCCATATCACCTGTCTCCTGACCTGGCCCAGAAGCAGGGCGCTGTGAAGAAGGCAGCCTCTTTCTCTTCCTTATCGGCAGCTGGGCCTGCTCCCTCTTGGGAGCAGCTGCTCTCTGTTCTTGTGCCACAGCAGCCCCTGGTGGGCAAAAGGGCTGACTGCAGCACCTTTCCGGCAGAATGTATTTTCTGCGGGGGGGCGGAGGGGAATTCTGCGTGGCAGATGAATTCTGTGCATGCGCAGTGGTGCAGAATTCCCCCAGGAGTAAACATGAAGGGAAGGGAAGGTGAGGTGAGGTGAGGTGGGGAAGGAATAGCTCAGTGGTTTGAGCATTGGACTGCTAAACCCAGGGTTGTGAGTTCAGTCCTCGAGGGGGCCACTTAGGGATCTGGGGCAAAAATCAGTACTTGGTCCTGCTAGTGAAGGCAGGGGGCTGGAGTCAATGACCTTTTGAGAGCCCTTCCAGTTCTATGAGATAGATAGATAGGTATTGCAGGGAGGGAGTGCCCTGCTCCCACCCACAGGACTCCTGGGTCCCATTAACCCTTTCTTTCCTTCCCACCTGCAGGCTGGATCCCCCAGCTCCAGATGAGCCAGACCTCGCCCAGGTACTTCCTGGGCAGAGACAGGAATCAGCTCCCCCTTCCCTGGTGTCCCCTGCCCCGCTGGGGAAAGGAGGGGACATCTCGCACTGCCCGTCCCAGTGGCCAATCGCAGACAAGCTCTTGTTTACACCGGAACCGCTCCGGCCCAATCAGCTTTGCTGTTGAAACAAGGGGGAGGGGGCGGAGCCCCAGAAGCAGCCAATCTCCTGTGTGATCCGAGGAGCCAATCCGCAAGCAGCCTGTGAATACAGAAACTCAAACAAATGAACTTTTTAATTTATTCTTGAAAATGACCTATGGGGGGGATGGGGAAACTTTTTAAAAAAAATATTTTTTTTTTTTTTTTTTGGAAAATAATAAAAACCACACAAAAAAAAAAGAAGAGAAAATCCCGCCCAGGAGACAGGAAAAGGACAAACGTGGATCCTGGGCAGCTCGGAGGGGCTGGCGGAGCCCTCCGGGTGGTTCCCTGACAGACACACGCCGGCCTTCAACTGGGGACAGGAGATCGGCCGCACGCAGGAGAACACGGACTGGAGCTCAGCCAGAATCTCTTGGAGCATTAACTCGTTCGTTTTGCAGAAGCGGGGCGGGTGGCGGGGTGGGGGGCCAAGAAACCGGCAGCAGCGGGGAAAGGGGTTGGATTGTTTTTTTTTTTTTTGTCGTCTTTTTACATTTTTCTTATCAGCAAATTAAGCAAAAAAAAAAAAACAACCAACAAAAAAACACAACCAACCACCAACAAAAAAAAATACGGGTTTTTTATGCAGGAATTTCCCTTTGTTTCCTCTTTGTGCGTTTGTGGCCGTGGGAGATTGTACATTGGTTTATATATATATTGGCGCGGGGCGGGCGGTTTGCGTGGGCGTGCGTGGTTTGATACTCACTCTTCTTTGCTTTCTGGTATCTTGGCCGCTTGGTTTGGGAGTCTTTTTATTCGATGTGTTCCTGGCTTGCTTTTTTTTTTCTCTTCTGAACTCATGTGAAGGAGCCAATTCCCGCCGGCTTGGGTCTCCGATTGTGCGAACGATGGTGCAAAGGGGGAGCGAGGAACCGTACTCGGATTCCAGCCCCGTGCGCAGGACTTCGCGGGAACCCTGCGCCCGGGAGCTGCCTTCCCCTGGGTTAAGCGTTTCGTACAATCGCAGCCGTGATTTACACTTCTCTCAGGTCACCCACAGAAACTGAGCCAGGACGGCAGGACAGAAATCTGCCTTAACTCCCCCCGCCGGCCAGGTTTCGCCTCTCCACTTCTCACTTGTTTTGAAACCAGAAACACGTCGGGTGCTTCTTCTTTTTTGTTTTTTTTTACCTCCAGGCCTCAGATTTTTGCAATTTGTAAATTGTCCTCTGTTGTTGTGTATTTTTTTTTATTTATACATCATTTTTGTAATGATTTCTCTATTTATTGGTTGCTATTGAGGGGTTGATTTGAGCATTCGGGGGTTGGTTTTTAAATGTCCTTTTTTTTTTTTTTTTTTTAATCGTGTGTATTTGTCTGTTTCTCGCTGGAATTTTTTTGTTCGTTTTTTTTTGTTTTTTAATGTTAAGCTCGGCCTGTCCCCGGCATTGTGAGACGGGGTTTTTTGTTCAGTCTTTTGCCTCTTTTCATGGTGCTGAATTCCATAATCACTGTGCGATCGGGACTTCTGTTCATTTCCTTTTGAGGAATCTTGTCCCTTTTCCCCTCCCCTTGTAGAAAATCCCCCCTCCTATCCCAGCATCTCGCCAACACACTGAACGAAACAAGCGGAAGTCTGGGTCCTCCTGGATTATACTGTACTGTAAGGCGACAAAGGAAAAAAAAATCTTATTTTGTAAATGTAAAAAAGATTAAATTAACTCACAGAGATACAGAAAAGACCTCTTTGCTTTTTGTTCCGAACGGGGTGGCGAGTTTCTTCATTGACGCTCCAAAGCTCAGGATCTGGGCGATAAGTCTCTGGGCTGTGACGTGGTCTTCGCTGTCTCTTGGTGGCTTCAAATCAAACATTTCCCGGAAGATGCTTGGCCAAACCCTACCAATGAATCTATGAATCCACTTCACAGCTGAGAACGGCGCTGGGCCCAGTGGAAAAAAGTGGTGATGGGGGCGGAGAAGAAGCTACAGAAAGGATCCCAGGGCTCCATCCCTGGAGTATCTCCAGGGGGGACCATGGTTACGTGGGGAGGAAATCCTGGGCGATCAGAGGGGACGATCAAGTGGATCTTCTGATCTGAAACTACCCTGGCATTATTAAAGCAATAACTGCCCATGACTGCCATAAGAACATAAGTTCTGCCACATTGGGTCAGATCAAAGGTCCAATGGCCAATGCCAGGTGCCCCAGAGGGAGTGAACGGAACAGGGAACCATCAAGTGATCCATCCCTGTCGCCCATTCCCGGCGTCTGGCAAGCAGAGGCTAGGGACACCATCCGTGCCCATCCTGGCTAATAGCCATTGATGGACCCATTCTCCATGAACTTCTCTAGTTCTTTTTTGACCCGTTATAGTTTTGGCCTTCGCAACATCCTCTGGTGAGGAGTTCCACAGGTTGACTGCGTTGTGTGAAGAGATACTTCCTTTTGTTTGTTTTCAATCTGCTGCCTATTCATTTCATTTGGTGACCCCTCGTTCTTGTGTTATGAGGAGGAAATAACACTTCCTTATTTACTTTCTCCACACCCGTCATGATTTTACAGACGTCAATCATATCCCCCCTTAGTCGCCTCTTTTCCAAGCTGAAAAGTCCCAGTCTTATTCATCTCTCCTCATGCGGAAGCCGTTCCAGACCCCTAATAATTTTTGTTGACCTTTTCTGAACCTTTTCCAATTCCAATATATCTTGTTTGAGATAGGGCAACCACATCTGCACACAGTATTCAAGGTGTGGGTGTCCCATGGATTTATATAGAGGCAATAGGATATTTTCTGCCTTATTTTCTATCCCTTTCCTAATGATTCCCAACGTTCTGGTCGCTTTTTTGATGCTGCACATTGAGCGGATGTTTTCAGAGAACTATCCGCAGCGACTCCAAGATCTCTCTTGAGCGGACACAGGTCAGTGCCAGACTGAGCCTGAGCCTTCGTGGGTCAAGCGGTTTTCCTGTGTGGGTCCCTCCCCCTGCACACAACACTAATCATAGAAAACAAAGTAACTTTATTTTTAGTTGGTATAGCAGGGCTTGCAGGGGCTGCGGGTCGGGAGTGAGGGGCACTGGCAGAGCTGGGGGGCAGGGCAGGGCTGGCTGCGGGTCGGGAGTGAGGGGCTGGGGGGGGCAGGGCTGGGCTGGCAGGGGCTGCGGGTCGGGAGTGAGGGGCTGGGCTAGCAGGGGGCTGCGGGTCCGGAGTGAGGGGCTGGGAGGGGGCAGGGCTGGGCTAGCAGGGGCTGCGGGTCGGGAGTGAGGGGCTGGGCTAGCAGGGGGCTGCGGGTCCAGAGTGAGGGGCACCGGCAGAGCTGGGGGGCAGGGCTGGGCTGCGGGTCGGGAGTGAGGGGCTGGGGGGGGCAGGGCTGGGCTGGCAGGGGCTGCGGGTCGGGAGTGAGGGGCACTGGCAGAGCTGGGCTGGTAGGGGCTGCGGGTCGGGAGTGAGGGGCTGGGAGGGGGCAGGGCTGGGAGGGGGCAGGGGCTGCGGGTCGCGAGTGAGGGCACCGGCAGAGCTGGGCTGGCAGGGGCTGCGGGTCGGGAGTGAGGGGCACCAGCAGAGCTGGGCTGGCAGGGGCTGCGGGTCGGGAGTGAGGGGCACCAGCAGAGCTGGGCTGGCAGGGGCTGCGGGTCGGGAGTGAGGGGCTGGTCTAGCAGGGGGCTGCGGGTCCGGAGTGAGGGGCACCGGCTGGGGGGGGGACAGGGCTGGGGGGGGAGGGGTGACAGGAAGCAGCGGATCAATTCGAAGCATCCTTGGAATCTGAGCAGGACAAATTCCTGCCCCCACTTTGCACATGGGGCGGGGGAGGTGAGAGGGGGGAGGGGAATGAGCCAGGCAGCAAAGCCAGGAAAATCCCCCCCCCCCTTGTTCCAGGACTCGCCCCCCCAACTCCTCCCCTGCTGCCCCCTGGATGGTGGGGGGGCGGGGGCCGGGCCGGGCAGACGCGGCGGGGGAGGGGCCGGGCCGCCCTCGGGCGCTATAAAGGGCAGCGCGCAGCGCCCGCGCAGGGACCCCCCGGCCATGTCCGGCTCCCCGGCAGCGAGCGGGCGGGAGGAGCCTGGCGGGGCGCAGGGGGGCAGCCCGGTGCCGCCCCCCCCGTACGGCGCGGGAGGACCCGGAGCCGGAGCTGCGCGGGGCGCTGGACTGTCTGGCCTGCGCCGTCCTGCTGAGCGCGCACAACCTGCTGGCCGCGGCGCTCTGCGCGCTGCTCTGCGCCCTGGTCTGCGCGGCCGCGCTGCTGCCCGCGGGGACCGCGCTAGGGCTGGGCTTCCTCTGCCACTCCAAGGTGAGCCCCCCTCTGTGCCCCCCACAACCCACCAGAGCCCCCTCCCCTCTGTGCCCTCTTACCCCCCACAATCCACCCTAGAGCCACCCCTTTCTGACCCCCGCAGGGCCCCTCCAATGTGAGACTCCCGGGGCCCCCCACAGAACAGGGCTGGCAGGGGGTGAGGGGCACCGGCAGAGCTGGGGGTGGGGGCTGGGCTGGCAGGGGCTGCGGGTCGGAGTGAGGGGCACTGGCAGAGCTGGGGGGGGCAGGGCTGGGCTGGCAGGGGCTGCGGGTCGGGAGTGAGGGGCACCGGTAGAGCTGGGGGGGGGGGCAGGGCTGGGCTGGCAGGGGCTGCGGGTCGGGAGTGAGGGGCACCGGTAGAGCTGGGGGGGGGGCAGGGCTGGGCTGGCAGGGGCTGCGGGTCGGGAGTGAGGGGCACCGGCAGAGCTGGGGGGAGCAGGGCTGGGCTGGCAGGGGCTGCGGGTCGGGAGTGAGGGGCACCGGCAGGGCTGGGCTAGCAGGGGCTGCGGGTCGGGAGTGAGGGGCACCGGCAGAGCTGGGGGGAGCAGGGCTGGGCTGGCAGGGGCTGTGGGTCGAGAGAGGGGCAGAGGGGCAGGGCTGGGCTAGCGGGGGCTGCGGGTCGGGCATGAGGGCACCAGCAGAATTGAGGGGGGCAGGGCTGGGCTGGCAGGGGATGGGGGTCAGGAGTGAGGGACACCGGCAGAGTTGCGGGGAGGGACAATATCGCTGCCCTTGGATTCCTGGGGCGGGATTGGCCCCCCCCACCCCATGGAGCTGCCGGATGCTCTGGGTGGTCCCAGCCCAGGCCCCCATCAGGAATGTTAAATTCCCAGCAGCCCCAGAAATGGGGCCGGGGGCGGGGGGGCGCAGAGAGATGATGCAGCTGAAATGCAGTGGCGGGCTGGGGGGGTTGAGACAAGCAAGATAAAACCCAGGAGTCCTGGCTCCCAGACCCCCCTCCCCCCCTGCTCCCACTAGCCCCCACCTGGCCCCGGAGCCAGGGAGAGAACTCAGGGTCCTGCCATTCCCCTCCCCCGCCCCGATCCCACCTGACAGCTGACGAAGTGCAGACGGGGGGAGGTCTGGTTGTGGCTGATAACCCCATGGGGCCGGGATAGCCCGTCCCGGCGCAGCCAGCGCCTCCTGGTGCCACCCCCCCCCCGTGTGATCAGTCCTGACAAAGGGGGGGGGGCTGGTACCCATTCAGGCATTTGGTGAGGGGAGCTTAGACAGCAGGTGTGTGTGTTTGCACATCGGCCCCCGTCCCTGCAAGCTGGTTGCACATGCTTGTGGGGAACTGTAGTTGCATGGCGTGCAAGTCCCTTTGCACGTGTGATGCCCGAAGGGTGTGTGTGAGTAGGAACCTGCCTGGCGGTGCAGGCCTCTGCACATGTGTGTGCAAAGGGCAAGCCTCATCTGCATACAATTGTGCAAGCGCTCAGTGCCCATGCGTGTGCAAGCCATGGGGGCAAGAGGGCGCCGCTCTTTGCACGTTCATGCATGCATGTGCCAGCCCCTGGCGGCAGGTGTGCATGCACGGCTGCCAGCTCCGAAACGTGCAAGGGCAGGCGCCGACCCAGGGCTGGTTTGCATGCCTGTCGCACGCGAACTGACCTCTTTCCCCTTCCCCCCCCGCAGTTCCTGCATGCCCGGGTGGCCCCCATGCGAGGCCCCATCTTCACGACGCTGGTGCCACGGCCCTGCTCGTGCTCGGCTTCACCCTGCTGCTGCCGCTCCTGGTGCTGGGCCTGGCCGCCTTCGTCCGGCTGGCCCGGCGGCTCCAGCTGGGCTACTGCCTGCTGCCCTACAGCCTGGCCGTCTACCGGCACCTGCCCGCCGCCGCCGCTACCACCAGGCGGCTTGGTGCTGCCCCCGGGCCCGTGCGCCCGCCCCGGGGGACAAGGTCTGGGTGTGAGGGAGCCCGGAGAGCCCTGCTGTGACCCCCCCCCCACGGGTGAGAGACACCGGAGGGCACCCGGCTGCCACTCCCCACAGCGAACGAGGAGCACCCCGCAAGATGCAGCCTGGGAGGACTCCCCCTTGGCGCTGACACCCCAAAGAGACTGGGGGGGCAGGGGAATCGCTGCTGGTTTGGGGTGAGCGACTCCTCGTTCTGCCACTGGCTACTTTGGGGGGCCAGCGTTTGCGCCTGGGGTTTGGGGGAGGGGCTGTTAGGGGCAATCTAGGGGAGGGCTGTGGGTCTGGACTGGGGGGGCTGTTGATCTCTGGGACTGGACTGGTTTGGGGTGGAGGGGCGGGGCTGGGTCTGAGCTGGATGGGGTAGGGGGTCCTGGGGGGCTGAGGGTGATGGGCAGGCTAAGGTGGCTGTGGTGGAGCCTTCAAACGAAGCAGACGTGTGTGGGGGGGGTCATTTTATTATCAATAAAAATCCTTTTCTATCCAGCAGGTTCATTTCTTTATCTCCCCCCCCCCCAAATGTTTGTGTGTCACTCAAGGGAGGGGGGCACCCCCCCACCCTCAGGTCCAGCCATGGGGAATTCCCCCATCTGCTGTAGGTCCCCCTTCTGCCCCCCGCCATGGGGGCAGGCGGGCTGGGCCTGTAGAACTCCCTGCCACAGGATATCTGCCAGCAGGTTCCCCCCTATTCCCCGTGGACTCCGTTGGGCCGGGCGCTGGCCTTGCCCCACCAACCCCTCATGGCCGTTCCCTGACCCCCGCCTGCCCTTCCGCTCCGGGGCTGGCCCGGCTCCACGGCAAACAGCCACCGGGGAAACACGCTGAAGTTTTCCATGGCTGGAGGGAGTAGAGGCAGGGCCCAGGCGCTGGGGTCGGAACCACCCAGGGGGCCGGCACCCTACGGACCCGCAGCCCTGCCCCGCTGGGGGGGGCAGGGGTCAGGTTGGAGGATGGGGAACCTGCCAGCGGAGGGGACAAGGGACTGGGGTGAGATGGGGCCAGGAGCTGGGAGAGGGAGGTGGAGAGGGAGGGAAGTGATGGGTGCCCAAAGCAACAGAAAATCAGTGACAGAGCCAGGGAGAGACCCAGGAGTCCTGGCTCCCGGCTCCCCCGCCCTCGTTCTAACCCACCAGCCCCCTTCCCCTCCCAGAGCCGGGGAGAGAACCCAGGAGTCCAGGCTCCAGCCCCCACTCGGCATGTTTTCGAGCAGGCTGTCTGGCGGGGGCGGGGCTGGCGTCACTGCGGGGAACATGGGAAGCAGCTGGGGATAAGATAAGCGGCTCCCCCGGGGCGCATCCTGCAGCAGGGGAAGGGCAGGCCGGAGGCACAGAACGGCCCATTGTTCGGCGCTGATGGGAACAGCAGGTGCTGGGCTGGGGGCCAGGCCCGGCCCGAGGCCACCAAGCCGGGGAGTCCACAGCGTGGTCCCCCAGCCTTGGACTGCAGGGGCAGCAATGGCCAGCAAGGGGTTAACAGTGCTACTGGGGGGAGGGGGAGCAGGGGAAACAAAATCAGGAGGGGCTGCGGGTCCGGAGTGAGGGTCACCGGCAGAGCTGGGGCGGGGAGGGCTGGGCTGGCAGGGGGCTGCGGGTCGGGAGTGAGGGGCACCAGCAGAGCTCGGGGGAGGGGGAGCGGCAGGGCTGGGCTAGGCTAGCAGGGGCTGTGGGTTGGGAGTGAGGGGCACCAGCAGGGCTGGGGGGGCAGGGGGCTGTGGGTCGGGAGTGAGGGGCACCGGCAGGGCTGGCGGGGGCTGCGGGTCGGGAGTGAGGGGCACCAGCAGCACTGGGGGGGC
>NC_088806.1:3117409-3187768 GCF_011386835.1 Chrysemys picta bellii
CCCCGCCCCCTCACCGCGGGGCTCCCCCCGCCCCCGTGCGGGCCGCGGCCGCAGCACCCGTTCTCCTCGCGCTGCCCGGCCGCCGCCGCCATCGCCGCCCCGCCCGGCTCTCGCGAGCGCAGCGCGGGACCAGCGGCCCTTGCGCGGGGCGGGGGCGGAGCTACCCGGCAGGCTCCGCGCGATCCGGTGTCACGTGGCCCGAGCGCGTGGTGCTTTGTGAGGGTTCCGGGTCCCGGCAGGCCCCGCGCGGGCGGGCGGCGGTTGCCATGGCAGCGCGGGCTGCGGGCGGCGCGCGGCGCGATGGAGAAGTTCCAGCCCCGCTACTTCACCCCGCGGGAGGTGTCTGCGCACGCGCGGCCCGGGGACCTCTGGGTGTCCTACCTGGGCCGCGTGTATGACCTGAGCCCGCTGGTCCGGCAGCACAAGGGTCTGTACCCACAATGCCCCGCGGCGCCCCCCGCCCGACCGCGCCCCACAATGCTCCGCGGCGCCCCCTGAGCACCCCCCCACACTGCCTCATGGTACCACCACCCGACACCCCCACAATGCACTGCGGTGCCACAACCCCCGGCACCCCCACAATGCACTGCAGCTTGCTCCTGGACTCCCCCCACAGGCCATCGCGGCACCCCCATACGCCCCCTCACATTGCACTATGGCACTTCCCATAGACCTCCCAATTCACTGGGGCGCCCCCATAGATCCCCCCCCCCACAATACTCACCCCACCCTTCATAGAGTCTCCCAAGCCCCAAAATGCACCTGGCACTCCTCCCCACCGTGCACTACAGGGGACCCCCCCATCGGGACCTCCCCAGACCCTCCTAGCCCCAGAGCCTGACCTGAACCTACCGGCCCTATAGCAGAAGGGTAATGGGAATCCTTCCATTCACTGGGGGACCCCCCACACACACACACACTGGTGGGCCAGGACCCCGGTACCCCACAATGCCCTGCGGCACTCCTCCGTATTCCCCTCCACTGCACCCCAATCCACCCACGTGAACCTGGCCCCACACGGATGCATGCCTGCCACATCACCGCATACACCATCTGACCCCTGGCTCTGTCTCCCCCCAGGGGACGTCTTGCTGAGGCCCATCTTGGAAGCGGCGGGAAAGGACATTAGCCACTGGTTCAACCCCAAGACTAGAGACGTGAGAACTGGCGGAGCGTGGGATCGTTTGAAATGGGCGCAGGGTTCTCCTTCACTTTCTGTCTGAAACTGTTGTGATGTGGTTAAACAGCTGCTGGGCCCTGCCCCAGAGGTGGCTCTCTGACCTGCCGATGGGGTCCTGATCCACAGCCGTTGGGGCTTCAGGGTCTGATGCCTCTGTCCCCTTCCCCCTGCCCCCATGAACCCCACACTCGTGTTCCTGTTTGCGGCTCTTCTTGAGGGAGTGGAAGGCTGGGATCCATCATCCGCTGTCGGTGGGGACTGGGATCAGCTGGTCTGGTGGGATCCTGGGGCTGCCCCCTTCGCCCAAGCCGTGAGCCGATGTTCAGGGTTGTTCCCGTCGGATGCTGCGGGTCAGGGATTTCGGTAGTGCAAAGACCGTAGTGCAATCCTGTTTTCTGGGATCAAACAGCAGGCAGTTTCCTTGCTCAGAAATCCCCAAGCCTGCCTCTCCAGCCAGTCCTGTGCCCCAAAGAGCTCTGCCTCGTTGCTGACTCCTTCAGCACGGCTCCCCTAGCTTTCTTCCTCACCCCTGCACAGGCACAACTGCAACCAATCCATATCCCAGTCGCAGGGAAATCTTTTGGCTCTCAGGCCTTGGGCAGTGGCTTCCTAGTCAGCTCTTACTATGCAAAGGGGGTATTTAATTGCTCCTTCCATTTACGGCGCTTAGCAGGCCGATCAGCTTTAAGCAAGTTCGTGATTCTTTTCTGCCTGTAACACGTCGATTGACCTAGGAGGCAGTCGCCGGGGGTGCAGCCGGATCCCCCCCTTAACCCTGATAATGGAGCCACCTGCCTTTCAGATCCAGACCCACGTGGACCCGCTGACGGGCTGTGTCAAGTACTACACCCCCCAGGGCCGCTTCATCCACATCCCGCCCCAGCTGCCCCGCTCCGACTGGGCGAACGACTTCGGGCTGCCCTGGTGGAAGGACAGCAAGTATGAGGTGGGGATCCTGGCTTCTAAGACCCGGCGTGTCCGTATCGTCAACACCCTGACCTCGCAGGAGCATGTGTTGGAGGTGAGCTGGGCCTCACACCGAGGGGCAGGGGGCTCAAGTGGCAACACTGGGCAAACTTGCCATCCTCACGCACCATTTGGGGGGTCCTGAGTTACCAGGACATTGGGGGCGGGGGTGCTAAGTGGGGTCTCCAATCAATTTAGAGGCCACTCCTGTCCTGAAATACACATGATGATGTAGCATGCTGGTCCTTTAAGGCCGGCCATGACCCCGTTTTCCCCAGATGCAGGGGGATTCTGGGAGTTGTAGTCCCTGAGGCAGAGGGCTTGGTTGCAAGGCATGCTGGGAAGGAGGGATATAAGAAGCAGGTCAGGGTGGGACACGGAGCCGGGGGAGTTGGTGGTCTGAGCCAGCAACCACTTTATGCAAGGCTGGTGCCGCTGGGTTAGGGAGGCTGTAAACTCCCCTGTGAGCAGCAGGGGGCGCCGGGAGCAGGGGAGGAGATGGTGCTTTCGTTGACCGGGGGGTGAGGGTGGAGGTTTGGGGGAAGAAATATTTGCTCGAGGGCCTGTCAGTCCAGCAGGCGACGGTCCCCCAAGCACCGGTAAGTCTCTAACGTTGCCCCCCCCAGGTGTGCGCAGAGGAGTCCATGTGGGAAATCCTGCGGCGCTACCTGCCCCACAACGCCCACGCCGCCAGTTACACCTGGAAGTACGAGGGCGTCAACCTGGACATGGACAAGACGCTGGAGCAGAACAAGATCCCGGATGAGGACGCAGAGTTCTACCGGCTCAACTTGGACACCGACCTGTACACGCCGGGTATCTTGCTGTACTTCAACGACGACCTCACCGAGTTCTAGGTAACGGGGGCGGGGCCATCAGGGAACAGGGCCACTCGGGGGCGGGGCCACCTGTTTGCCCCTTTCCTTGGGGAGATTTCTACCTGAGCCGGGAAACAGCTCTCAGTTCTCCTCCTGGATTCTCCACCTGCTCGCGTCATGCAGCACCGCTGGGTGGGTCGCTCTCTCTGCTGGACTTGAATCCGGAATCTTGGCACGGAGACGCTTGTGGTTCTCGAAGCTGAGCTAAAGAAACCCCAGTTCCCTGAGCTCAAAGGCTGTAGCACAGCCCTGCTGGGCTGGGGCGGGCAGCAGGACGAAGCGCCGCAGAGTTCCCTACACCCAGGTTCATCCCATCCTGCCCCCATTATCCCACCCCCAGCATTGCCAACTCTCACGCAAAGCACAAGCCAAACTGTATTGGACCATGTGCCCATCAAGCCTGGTATCCCATCTGTGGCAGTGGCCAATTGCTTCAGAATAAGGTGCGAGATGTCCCCTAGTGGATGTTTGTGGCATAGCCTGCCCGTGGGGAGACGTTCCCCTTAGTTTAGGGTTTATAAGCCTGTCCCAAGCTCATTTGGTAATTCAGGATGTGCTCATTTATCCATATTGACTCTTTTGCTGAATCTGCTCTAAGCTCGGTATCTTGTGGCAGAGAATCCCCCAGGACAGTTTCATTCTCTACGCAGGTATTTCCTTTGGTTGCTCTTAACAACCTCTCGATTGTCCTTGAGTGAGGTGTCACGGTCTCCGTGTTCTTTCTGTCCTAGGCGCCGGACAGTGTAGTGCAGCGCTCTTCTAAGGATTGGCCCCGGTTCGGGAGCTGAAACGGTCGCTCCCATTCCACGTCGGACGCAGGGTTACTGTTTGCAGTGCCGGTACTGTGGGGCTGTTTTGTACCAACTTATCATGTTCATTACGGAAATAAAATCTTTGTTACGATACTGACGTTATGATCGTTTCTTGTGGGATGGGGGGTAGGAATTGTCACCCTACATCAGGACCCATCAATAACCCACCCCTTCCCTGCCATCTTAAATCAGACCCGTGGGCCCATCTAGCCCAGTATTCCGGCTCCTCTCTGCTGCCCCGGATGAGATGCGTGAGCCCATCTTGCCCATGGATTTGTTTAGTGGCCTGACCTATGGATCCTGGATGTGTGCTGGGATCCCAGGGCCCTATGCACTTCCACTTCCACAGGCCTCGCCCACTGTGCCAGGTAATGAGCTGCTCTGGCCGCTAGATGGCAGCAGCTGAGCATCCATCTGCCAGCACTGAGCTGCCTTGCCAGAGATCCCTGACCCCCTCTCCCTCTCCCGCAGCTGTCACAGTTGACAGCTGGGGCTGGATCTGACAGCTGGGGGGTGCGGACTTCATAGCTTCTGATGGCCAAGCTCCATGCATACCCTCCTGGTATCCTTTGTCCCCCCTACTAACTCCTTGTGCATCCCCCTCCTCTATTTCAGGGACCCCCTGCAACTCCCCCAGTCCTTCCTCTGTGCCAGAGGCTCTGTCTGCCCCCCATTTCTCCCTCCCCTGCTGCCGGGGGCTCAGTGCGCCCCATTTCCCCTCCCCTCCACCACACACACCGGGGTCCCCATGCTCCCCTCAGCTTTGAGGTGGGATCCTGCAATCCAGCTGCTCTCAGAAGGGCTCTCCAGGTTATGCCCTGCCAGTCTCCAGCCGTGTTCCTTTGCCCCAGGGGCGGTAACAGTACACAGTGACACAGAAGCCGGTTCTCCAGAGCAAAGCACGGTTTATTTTGCCCCAAGGTACACACCGCTCAGAGAAGCGGATTTAAAATAACCAAGACCCACACACTCGGCATTTCTCTCCGTTCTTCTGTCCCTATGGGTGCTCCTCTCCCGGTTACTTTAGATGCGCATGCATCCCCATACGCCTTGGATTTTTGGTGTCAGTGTTTGTTTGACCTGCGCATGCGCCCCACACCTCCTTGCGCCCTGTACCGAGGACATATAGGGCTGTGTGGGCGAACGTCCTTCAGTTCTGCCTTTGTCCTGAGACGGAGCGTCGAGTGTGCCTGCTTTACTTAGTACAGTTCACTAGTTTGGTTTAGTTGCTAGTTGGGGTGGTTGTTTTCCTTTGGTTCCTTTATTTTCTCCAATTGAGGGGTTTCTCTGGACTTTTTTTGTTCTGCGCTATGCCAAGCTTTAAGCGGCGTCTTTCCTCCTGGGAAACTATCCCCATCAATGATGGCCATTTCCAGTGCCT
This sequence comes from Chrysemys picta bellii, assembly GCF_011386835.1. NCBI lineage: Eukaryota > Metazoa > Chordata > Testudines > Emydidae > Chrysemys > Chrysemys picta. Next base: position 3,122,627 of record NC_088806.1, read on the forward strand.
CTGCTGTTTGGGAGACACTCATATCCCGGGTGAGCGTAAGATCTGCTCTTCCTTCAAAAGCAGATCTAGGAAAAACAGAGAGATCAATTCAAGAGAAAGACCTAAGACCAGCCTCTGACCCAGGCTCTGAGAATGCCCCCATATATCGGCCTCCGAGCACACTTAGTGCCTAATCCCGGTCACCAAGAGCTTCAAGGGATACAATCGCTGCTACAGCTGGGTCTCAGACACTGAAAACCCCGGAGGAGGCAGAGCTGCATCAGTGACTGCAGTACAGAGAGCTTCACGTTCAAAGTCTCTGGGTATTGACAAGAAAAGTAGAAGTGCTAGAGCTCCTTCTAAGAAGTCTTGGTCACCAAGTGAGAAAAATGTTCCAGAGATCGCAGGTCCGAGCTGGAGTTCTAAACAGGCTCCGAGTGGGTCCAGCATCGTGATGATATCTAAGACTTCCTCTAAGAGCCTTACTATTACAAAACAGGATTGGGTACCAAAGACATCTTCAGCTTCGGGTGGTCATATCCATACTAGTAGGTCTACATCAAAAAAGTGTATGCCTTCATACACTTCTGCATCCCCGTACCTATACCATCATCCTGTACCTCTAGATCAGTGCCACCAGAGTCTGACTCTGAACTCATAGCAAGTGTTTGGGGTCCATAGCACCGATGCTCTCAAGATCGGTATCTGCCTTGGTACTGAAGCTGGCCTCCTCATGTAACTACCTACGTACCGTTGGTACTGCAGGAGTTTAGATACTCAAAGGACCTCCTTGGGTCAAATAAGCCAGAGTCCTCATTACTTACCGGTACCAGACAGCTGTCCATATCAAGATCTTCTGGGTCACTGACTCCACATTTTTTCATCGAAACCTCCTTATACAGGACTTCGACCACCCAGGGTGAACAATTATGACCTCTCCTGAAATATGTTGATGATGACTCTTCCAGCTACCAGATTTTGTAACAGGGTTCTCCTGTTTATTTTGCAAGATGCAATTCTTCTACCAATTCTGGCGTGATCAATGGTGGATGCCTCTTCTTATGCCCTATAGGGACCCCCAGTGGCCTTATTGAGACCCTGAGCCCTATATCATCAACAATCGTAAGTGCCCTGAGTCACTCTTGTAAGGAGCTTAGACAGAGCTTTCTCCTCAGCCTTCACTCCAACCTTGTCAACCTGAATCATTAGAGGATACTTTTGAGGAGCAGAAGGCAAGGGTTGATAAGAATGTGGCAGGCTACATAAATATTTCATCATTTTCAGATGAGGCTATACTGACTCCACCACCTTCCATGGCAGATGACTTCAGACAATTCCAGGAGCTGATGAAGCATGTCGCTGGTACACTTCAAAGAAGGGGTCCAGAATTCTCATCATAAACTCCTGGACATTTTACATACTTCAGCTTCTGCATGTGTGGCCCTTCTTGTGAACTAGTCTTTGCTAGAACCTGCTAGCACCATCTGGCAGACTCCAGCTATGGCCCCTCCTACTTGTAAATGTGCCGACAACAAATACGTTCCAGCAAAGGACTCATGAGTTTTTATTTTTACACCCAACACCAAATTCCCTGGTTATTGAAGCAGTTAATGAAAACGGTAGAGTACATCTAGGATCATGCACCATCCAGGGCAAATGGTCTCCCCAAAAATGTCTTCTGCACATCCACATTCTGAAGTTGAGAGCAGTCAGGAATGCTTGCACCCACTTCCTGTCACTGATCAGAACCAAATCTGTCAAGATCACGACAGAAAACACGGCCTGCATGTTCTACATCGGTCATCAGGCAGGGCATGCTTCCCTTCACTCTGTGCTGAACCAATAAAACTCTGGTATTGGTGCGTAGCTAACCAGATAGTTATCTCAGCTTATTACCTCCTGAGTATGCAGAACTCCACGGTTGACAACCTGAGCAGGCACATCTCCCAGAATTAAGAATGGGAGTTGGATTCACGAGTCCTCAACAGCACGTTTCTCACCTGGGGGTTTCTAGCAGTGAGCCTCTTTGCCACTGCCCACAAAGTGCAAAAAATTTTGCCCGATCCTCAATCCATAGGAGAGACCTTCCTTATTTCATGGGCAAGGGGGTTTCTTGCTCTTGAAAGTTCTCAACAAGATCAAGTAGGACAAAGACAAGGTCATTTTGATGGCATTGACTTGGCTAAGACAGGATGTGGTATTCTTACCTGATTTGTCTTGCTTGACCTCTGTCATGGATGCACTGATCGTGCCCACTCTTGGCCCCATGCGGTCCGTGGGGGGTGCCCCTTTCAATGCGACAGCCCTTCTCGGGGGTCCACTCTCTCTCGGGGTCAGGCCCCTCCACCTCCTGGAGCCGCACCTCTCTGAGCCTTAGCAGGTCTGTCTCTGCCGTGGGCCCCCTCAGGGAGTCCACTCGCTCTGGACCCCCGGGGCCTCCACCCCCAAAGGGGTTGATGCGACCCTGTTCTCTAGACCGGAGTGACTCTCAGCCAGCATAAAACAGGAGGATTTATTGAGAGTTGAACACAGCACAGGAAACTCTCAGGGCCTCAGGCCTAGCCTCCCTCAGCCCAGCACATCCCAGTCTCTCTGCATCCAGGTGGGCTCTGCCTGCTCCCCCTCTCCAGCCCAAAGCCCCCCTGCTTCCCAGCTGGGCATCTGAGATCCCCGGCCCCAAGCCCCGCCTCTGTCCATTGTCTTCTCTCCAGGTAAACAGGGTTGTAAACTGGGGCCTCCTCTTCTCGCTTCTGTCCTCTGGCTGGAACCGACTGGTTAGGTCACTGGATCCTCACTCTGCAGCCCATTGTTCTCCCACTGGCCAGAACCGGCAGCAACTCCTGAGCTGGGTTTCCGGGTCGGGGTCTCAGGTCACCGGTCGCTGGGGTATCCATCCTCGAGGCCATGAGCTGGGGTCCCACGTTCCCTCTCCGGTCCTCGGTAACAACAAACTCTCTCTCCCCTCACCTCGTTAAACCAGTAACACCCAGGGAAACTGAGTCCCACTCCTTCTGCATGCAAACCATTGAAACCCCACCGAAAAAAAGAAAACAAACAAGAAAATCCCCCACTTCGTCACAACATCTAACCCGGATGCTTCCAATCAGTTGTTACTTGTTGTCTCAGGACAACACTTCATCCCAAATTAGAAGTTCTGTAACTCCAGGCATGGCTTCTGGATGGTTCTCAGGGGTGGAGATTTGCTGTTCAAAAGAGGTACAACTGTTATTGGTAAACAGCAGAAGTACGCCGATGAGAAATACTTCCCTTCAGAAATGGAAAAGATTTCACCACTGGTGTAGCCACTGGCATCTCTCTCCAGTTCACTCTCCTCTTTCCACCATCCTGGACTACCTGTTGGGATTAAAAAGATGAGGTTTCCCTCTGGGTTCTGTTAAGGTTCACTATTACAGCCTTTCATTTGTCTATGGAAGGTTTTTCAATTTTTGCTCATCCTGCAAAGTAAAGCTTCCTCATAGAATTGATGAATCTTTTCCCACAGATTAGAGAATCTACTCCAGTATGGGACTTGACTCTTGTCCTTAATTGCCTTGTGAAACATCCATTTGAGCAATTAGCTATGTTTTCATTGCTTCACCTGTTTCATGAAAACAGCTTTCTTGGTGACCATCACTTCTGCCTAAAGGATTGGAGAACTGGGGGTTTTAATGGCAGACTATCTCTTTACCTTGGTTTTCAAGGAAAAGGCATTGCTACCACTACATGCCGAGATTCTACCTATGGTATCTTCGGACTTTCATATTAACATGACCATTCATCTTCTGTTTTTTCCCCCGAAACCACATCAGACTAGGCAAGAAGCTCCTTCCATACTTTGGATGTCAGAAGGATGTTAGCCTTCTATCTTGGCAGAACCAAACCTTTGTGAAAGTCTCCCAGACTGTTTCTTTTCAGTTGTGGACAGATCCAAAAGATCCATAATCTCCACCCAGAGACTCTTGAGATGGGAGTATTATTTAATGTTATGACTCCTATTAACATTCAGCTCCCTTCTAGGGTGTTAGCCTATTCTACAAGGTCATCATCTACTTCCCTGGCATTACTCAAGGATATTCCAACTATTGAAATTTGTAGCACTGCAACCTGGAATTCAGTACATACTTTCTTCAACCGCTGTGCTTTAGTTCATGCATCTAGATCAGATGCTGCAGTTGGCTATGCAGTGCTGTCTTCGGTAGTAGACTCTTGTCAAAAGCTCCCTCTTCTCTGTGGGGATATTGCTCGACAGTCAGGGGAGCGCCCCCAAGGACGCTATTCAAAGAAGAAAGAGAGGTTACTCACCTTGTGCCGTAACTGGAGTTCTTTGAAATGTGTCCCCCTGTGGGTGCACCACTCCCAGTCCTCCTTCCTCTCTGCTTTGGAATTTCCTCGGCAGGACTTTGTGGTAGAGAAGGAACTGAGGGCGGTGTGCCCACGCAGCTCTCTATCCTCAGTACGGCGCACGAGGACATGTCGGGCGCGTCTTCGGGTCGAACGAGTGCTGCTACCGAAAATCTCTGATCGAAGGAACATGGGGACGTGTGCGGGAGTGGCAGAAGGTCCCTAAAAGTGGGTGGGCCGCTGGCGCCCAAACCGCGGCTCTGCCCCTGCACTGCCCCTTCTCCCCAAGGCCCCGCCCCCACCCCGCCTCTTCCATCGAGGCCCTGCCCCTGCACTGCCCCTTTCCCTGAGGCCCTGCTCCCACACCACCTCTACCCCCCAAAATCCCCCCACTCTCTCCTCTCCGCCCCTTCCCCAGTCACTCACCCTTACAGGTGGTAAAAATTGGGGGGGTGCCCTGTTCCGCCACCCCTGGGCGCATGCACCCAAAGGGGGACACATCTCGAAGAATTCCAGTTACTGTGCAAGGGGAGTGAGTTCTCCTCCCCCGGGACACCAACTTGCCCGCTGCAGACTCAGCCTTGGCCAACAGCCCTTTCAACAGCGCTGGGGCCAAGCCCTTCCTGGCTATACACGTTTGAGGGGATGCTCTTGAACTAGGTCATTGTTTTACCTATCCTGCCCTGGTTTCTGCAAACAGCTCCTTTTGAGCTAACTCTTTGCCAGCGGTTTTCAAACTGTGGGTTGCGACCCAGAAGCGGATCGTGGAATATCAGGCACTGGGTCGTGATGGCTCTGGTCAGCACCACTGACCGGGACGTTAAAAGGCCCGTTGGCGGTGCTGCCCGGCTAAGGCAGGCTAGTCCCTACCTGTTCTGACACTGCGCTGCACCCCAGAAGCAGCCAGCAGCAGGTCTGGCTCCTAGGTGGGGGGGCCGCAGGGCTACGCGTGCTGCCTCCACCCCGAGCATCACGGTGCCAGGACAGGTAGGAAGCCTGCCTTAGCACCCCTGCTGCGCCGCTGACCAGGAGCTGCCTGAGGTAACCCCGTGCCCCAACCCTGCGCCCCAATCCCCTGCCCCAGCCCTGATACCCCCAACCTGGAGCCCCTTCCTGCACCCCAAACCCCTCATCCCTGGCCCCACCCTAGAGCCTGCACCCCCAGCCCAGAACCCTGACCCCTTCCCACATTGCAACCCTCTGCCACAGCCCTGAGCCTCCTCAAACCCAGAACCTCCTCCTGCACCCCAAACCCCTCATCCCTGGCCCCACCCCAGATCCTGCACCCCTAGCCCAGAGCCCTGATCCTTTCCTGTGCCCCAACCCCCTGCCACACCCTGAACCCCTCATTCCCGGCCCCACCCCGCAGCCCTCACCCCTACCCTCTGCCCCAGCCCTGAGCCCCTCCCACACCCCAAACCCCTCATCCCCAGCTCCGTTGGGTCGTGGGCATCAACAATTTTCTTCAACTGGGTCGCCAGAAAAAAAGTTTGAAAACCACTGCTCTCTGTTGTCAGGCAGGACAATATTCCACCTATCCACTGAGGGGCGTATGGTATTTATTAAGAAATAATATATTTCCCTGTTCTTCACAGAACCAACAGAGAGGCAGGATCTCACTCACGGCAGCGTCGATGCGGACACCGATGGGAGACGTTACTACAAATCGATGCTGGCGTATCGGGGTCGGATGAGCTGTGAGTGGCACCATCGGTGATGCTTTGCGGTTTCGGTTGAGGTGTCCCAGCAATGGGACAGAAAGGGATCAGGGATGCGTAGTCACAGATTTGCAGGGTACTGTGCCTCCGATCTTAGTCCAACTTCTCCGGGAGCACCCCATTTACAGTGCTACTACTCCAAAACCAGGCCCTCTTGCAGCAGTTTATTCTCCCAGCAGATCCACGTGAGTCCAGACCACTCTGGTAGAGACTTCACCCCTTTAGGGAGCGATGGAACCAGTGACCCAGGGAAGCTGTCTCAAAGGGGCCTTTTGGTTAGTCTGGGAAAGCAAAGTTTTACTCAGAGTCCGTGTTGGCCGCGTCATCTTGCGTTCTTTTCCAAAGCTTCCTGGAGTTCATCTTCTGTTCCTGAGATTTCATTCGTACCAGCCTAGCCATGCCCATCCCTTACCCCTCTGTCCCAAAGGAGAAATTAAACACTTCACACCCAGCAAGTGGGGAAACCGAGTCAGGCATAGCGTTCCTAAAATATTAGAAAGACATAGTGTCACCAACCCAAGCATTCAAAGATCCTGTATCCGACCCCTGAAAATCACGATATTGGCTTAAAATCCATGAGCTTGTTAAAAAATAATAAAGCTGGGGTTCTTCGTATATTTCCTTCCGGTTTTTGACCCTTTAGGAATCAAAACCCTTTCAATACCATGCCCTGTATATGTGGCACCAGTTCTGGTGTCCACAGTCCAAGAAGAAATGTTGATAAATTGGAGAGGGTTCAAAGAAGAACCACAGGAATGATTAACGGGTTGGAAAACATGCCTTAGAATGAGAGGCCTTGGGATAGTCAATTATTTTTTGTCAAGGTCCAAATTTCTTGGTCAAGGTCCAGACTCCAAAGAAAATAATAAAAAAATAATAAGGATAATAAGGAAATAAAAAGATTTCAGGGTCCGTTCAAAAGCATCTGGTGGTCCAAATTTGGCCCGCAGTCCACCTATTGACTACCTCTGCTCCAGGTGGTCGATCTGTTGCGTTCAACGAAGAGGAGATGAATGGGTGACGTGATCCTAGTCTCTAAGTACCTACATGGGGAACAGAAATGTGACAATAGCGGGCTCTTCAAGCTCGCAGACAAAGGTCTAACAAAAGCTAGAAGAGGAAGCCAGACAAATTCAGAGTAGAACTAAGGTGTACATTTTTTTTTTTTAGCACTGAGGGGAATTAACCATGGCAACAATTTACCACGGATCAGTGTGGATTCTCCATGACTGGCAGTTTTTCAATCAAGGTTGGATGTTTTTCCACAAGACCTGCTGTAGTTCAACCAGGGATGAATTCAGGGTAGCCCAATGGCCTGTGTTATAGAAGGCATAAATGATCACAATTGTCCTTTCTGCCCTTAGAATCTAGGAAGTGATGAAAAATTTCCAAATTTTCTCCACCACCATGAAGCGTAGAAATGTCATCTTTAAAAGAGAAATCACGTGACTCCAGGAGCCGGAGCCTTACGTGAAAAAAAACACCAACAGGGCGAGACTCGTTGGCTGAGTAATGTTAAGCCTTACATTTGATAGCGCTTCTCTGTTTGGCTGCTTGTAATGCAATCATTTTTGAAAACTGCATCCAATCAATTCCAAAATGTCAGGGCCTATTCTAGGCGTCCGTTGGCAGAACGTCCTTTTGATGTGGGTGAAAATCGTCAAACTGGAAAACCCGGATGTCTACTCAAATCAGGTCCTCAGAGACCTCGCTTGGGGCTGTGTGCGAAGGAAATTCTCCCTCCCCCACCCCCCGTGTTGCCTATACAGATCACAGGCAGTGAGAAGAAGGAGAAGTAAATCTCTAGCTGGGATGGTTGTGAAACAATCCTTCAAAATGTGACCCCAACTGTTACCAATGTAGCAACACTGCCTGAGTCTGCAGAGAGCCTGAGCCCATCGCTCTGAGAAGGGGGTAACAGCTCTGAAAATAACGGACCCAGCAAGTCCTGCTTGAGTCTACAGAGAGCCTGAGCCCCATCCCCTGCCATGGGTCTCAGTGAGCAGCAGGAGAGAAAGCAGCAGGCTCGAATCACTCTGCCACCCAAACAGATATGCTCTGGCTTGCCTCTGGCAAGGAGTCGGGCCCTCCACTATTGCCCAAGAGGAAAGAGGATGCCGCTTATGTTCCTGGGGGTGAGGTAGCAGGCTCATGCCTCTTTGGGAGGTGAACTGCCACTGTACATGGGGTGGATCATGACCACCCTGGAGCCCCAGATCACCTTCATTCAGCCCTGCAGGGAAAGGCCGATGGGGGTAGGGATTGCTTCTGAAAATGTCTGAACAGCTGAGCCAGAGCTCGGCCAGCAGAAGTCGGAGCTGCAGGGAAGGATCAATTAGGAGGAGTGTGATTGCTCATCATCTCCTGCAGGGCGCAAGAGTGGAGGAAGTCAATGGATCAATGAGGGGAGGGGGCAACAAAACCCACCGTCTGGGATCTCCCAACCTGGTGATCACACCAATAGACCTTGCGGTTCCTGCCGGAGGGAGGGCAGGCTAGGCTACCCACACAGGGACATCTGCTTCACAGAGACACTTGCAAAGAATAACCAGGCCCAGAGCATGGGAAAGAAACATCTGTTCAGCATGCTGGGGACCACCCGGAGAAAGGGGAGGTTAGACAGGAGCCAGGCGAGGCTGGTGGTGGCAGGCTGTGAGCAGTGTAACCTCTGTGATGACTGGGCTCGTGCGATAATTGCTCAGTGGGTGTTTCTGTCTCAGTGAACGGCAGCCGGGCTCCCTGCCCACTGACCTGTGTCTGTCTGCAAAGAGACAGCTCTGTGAAGGGGAAAAAAAAAAAATCTCTCGCTGTTCAAAATGTGGCAAAGAGTCCTTACATCTCTCAGGCGTGCGTCTGTCTGGCTCACTATCTCTCTATCTGCTCCCCCCCGGCCATCTTTCTACCACCTTTCCAGGTTTTATTGCCACAAGGCAGCATCTGGCAGGGGACATTTTTGCTCCAATGTGCAAGACAAATGATGTATGTGAGATCCAAGACCCCAACCGAGACGAGAATATGTTTTCTGGCTGGGTGTGACGAGAAATCAACCCACTTTCTTGCCAGCCCCGGTCGTCCGAATATCCCAAGTCAGGCCCCCAAAATCATGTGATTGGCTTGAAAAATCATGAGACTTTTAAAAAATAATACATTTGGGGTCTTCTGATTGGCCTTGTGAGTTTTGAGCCGCTGTGGGGGTTTCAAGTTTTTTTTCCTCGCCAACGAGAGCTAGAAATGTATGATTATTTTTTTTTATTTAAGTGAAAGCTGTGAGTCTCTCAGAATCACGTGACTCCGGGAGCTTTAAGAAAAAAACATCAACTATTGGCAAGGCTGAATGGAGCCTCACGATTCTCCCAGCTGGCAGGGAAGGCTGTGATATCGTCTCTATTTTGCAAATAAGGAAACTGCAGTCCGGAGAGATTAACAACCATCTTTTCAAGTGTCCTCTAATAATGGGATACTTGAGACACTTCGACCTGATTTTCAGAGGCTCAAAACTCCACAGGGAGCTGGGGTTGCTGAGCACCTCTGAATAGCAGGCCCTAAAATCCTTAAATCTGTCCCCTAAGAATCGAGGCAATCAGAAATTTGGAAAAATCTTTGTGAGTTATTTGCCTACGATCATACAATCAGTCCTTTCCCTGACACACAAAGTCATGCTTATGAAAGACGGTACAGCGGTAATGTAAGATGTGGATATGGCAAGAGGATGTCACATGAATAATAATTCACTGACACAAAACTTAATTAACCTTAACTCTGCCTTCTTTCAGCAGTGCCCGATTTGCCCATAATGCTCATGGTTGCACAGTGCCTTCCCAGATAGTGCGTGTAGGAAGATTCTTGGTCATACCAATGGTCCATCTAGCCCAGTATCCTCTTCCGACAGCAGCTGGTGTAAGATGCTTTGGAGGGAATGAACAGAACAGGGTAATTATCGAGTGATCCATCCCCTGTCGACCAGTCCCAGCTTCTGGCAATCAGAGGCTGAGGACACCCAGAGCATAGGGTGACAACCCTGACCATCTTAGCTAATAGCCATTGATGAGCCTGTCCTCCATGAAGATATCTAGTTCTTTTTTGAACCCAGTTATACCTTCACAACATCCCCTGGCAAAGAGTTCTACAGGTTGACTGTGCGTTGTGTGAAGAAATACTTTTATTTGTTTTAAACCTGCTGCCTATTCATTTCATTGGGTGTCCCCTGGTTAGTTTGTTATCTGAAGGGGTAAATAACACTTCCTTATTCACTTTCTCCACCCCAGTCATGATTTTCTAGACCTCTGTCATATCCCCCTTAACTTGTCTCTTTTCTAAGATGAACAGCCCCAGTCTTTTTAATCTCTCCTCATATGGAAGCTGTTCCATGTCCCTCATTATTTTTGTTGCCCTTCGCTGCACTTTTTCCAATTCTAATAGATGTTTTTTGAGATGGAGTGACCAGAACTGCACCCAATATTCAAGGTGTGGGCGTACCATGGATTTATGTAGTGGCATTATGATATTTTCTGTTTTATTATCTATCCCCTTCCTAATGGTTCCAGCATTCTGTTCACTTTTTTGAGTGCCACGGCACATTGAGCGGATGTTTTCAGAGAGCTATTCCCAATGACTCCAAGATCTCTTTCTTGAGTGGTAACAGCTAATTTAGACCCCATCATTGCTGGGATTATGTTTTCCAATGTGCATCACTTTGCATTTATCAGCATTGAATTTAATCTGCCATTTTGTTGTCCAGTCACCCAGTTTAGTGAGATGCCTTTGTAACTTTTCAGCTTTGGATTTAAGTATCTTGAATTATTCTGTATCATCTGCAGACTTTACCACTTCACTGTTGCGCCATTTTCCAGATCATTTATAAATATGTTGAACAGCACTGGTCCCGGTACAGATCCTTGGGGGACACCACGATTTGCCTCTCTCCACTGTTAAAACTGTTTATTCCTACCCTTTGTTTCCTATCTTTTAACCAGTTACTAATCCATGAGAGGGCCTTCTCTTTTATCCCATGACAGCTTACTTTGTTTAAGACCCTTTGGTGAGGGTAAGGTGACCAGATGTCCTGATTTTATAGGGACAGTCCCGATTTTTGGGTCTTTTTCTTATATAGGCACCTATTAACCCCCACCTCCGTCCCGATTTTTCACACTTGCTGTTTGATCACCCTAGGTGAGGGACCGTGTCAAAGGCTTTCTGAAAGGCCAAGTACAATATCCAATGGATCACCCTTGTCCACGTTTGTTGACACCCTTAAAGAATTCTAATAGATTAGTGAGGTATGATTTCCCTTTACAAAAGCCGTGTTGACTCTTCCCCAACATTGTGTTCATCTGTGTGTCTGACAATTGCCTGGTACTGAAATTAGGCTTACCGGCCTGTAATTTCCAGGATCTCTGCTGAAGCCTTTTTAAAAAATTGGCATCACATTAGCTATCCGCCAGTCATCTGTTAAAGAGGCTGATTTAAGTGATAGGTTACATACCACAGCTGGTAGTTCTGAAATTTCATATTTGAGTTTCTTCAGAATTCATGGGTGAATCCCATCTGATCCTGGTGACTTATTACTGTTTAATTTTTCAATTTGTTCCCAAATCTCCTCTATGGGACAGTTCCTCAGATTTGTCACTTAAGAAGAATGGCTCAGGTGTGGGAATCTCCCTCACATCCTCTGCAGTGAAGACCCATGCGAAGAATTCATTTAGCTTCTCCGCAACAGCCTTGTCTTTCTTGAGTGCTCCTTTAGCACCTCAGGCGTCCAGTGGCCCCACTGATTGTTTGGCGGGTTTCTGCTTCTGATATACTTAGAAACAACATTTTGCTCTTAGTTTTTGTGTCTTTTGCTAGTTGTTCTTCGTATTTTTTTTTTTTGGCCTGCCTAATTATACTTTTACACTTGATTTGCCAGAGTTTATGCTTCCTTCTATTTTCTTCAGTAGGATCTGACTTCCAATTTTTAAAGGATGTCTTTTTGTCTCTATCTGCCTCTTTTACTCTGTTACTTAGCCATGCCGGTGGGTTTTTTTTGGTCTTCCTACTGGCTTTTTTGTGAGGGAAGATATACATATAGTTTGAGCCTCTATTATGGTATTTTTAAAAAGTTTCCATGCAGCTTGCAGGCATTTCACTCTTGTGACAGTTCTTTTAATTTCCCTTTACTAGCCTCCTCATTTGTATGTAGTTCCCCCTTTTGAAGTTAAATAATACCGTGGTGGGTTTCTTTGGTATTTTCTTCCTACAAGGATGTTAAATTTAATTACATTACTGAGCGGTTCAGCTATATTAACTTCTTGGACCAGATCCTGTGCTCCACTTAAGACTAGATCAAGAATTGCCTCTCCCCTTGTGGGTTCTAGGACTAACTGCTCCACGAAGCAGTCGTTAATGGTGTCTAGAAATTTTATCTCTGCATCCCGTCCTGAGGTGACATGTTCCCAGTCAATAAGGGGATAGTTGAAATCCTCTATTATTATTGGATTTTCCCTGAGCATTTCACAGTCACTCAGGGAACAGGGCACGTGACAACTGTAGCAGAATTAAATGCCTTCTCTTTTCTAAGGCACAGCTTGTTTTTAGGTGATCTGTATCGAACAGGCCAATGATGGACATAAACTGAATATCCACCTCCAGGACCTCGCTAGAGATCTACCCAGGTGGCTCTCTCAGAGGCTAAATCCTTTTGGGATTTGTCATAATGCCGATGCTGTTCTGAACAGGAGCTCCCTGTTCTGTGCTCACTGAGCCTACTCCCCAGAAACAACCCTAACTTGCTATATTTTACAATCCCATAAGCAAAGCTGTCAGCTGTGGCTTCTTAGTAGGGATAAAGAGCAGCTGGTTAGCACCGGCACATCCAGATGCTGCCCAGCCTGGTGACACTAACTGGGGCCAGAGAGATTCCCCTCCTTCCTCTTTGGGGAATTGTGGTCCCTTTGAGCCACGGGGAAGCCCGGGGTCTAGTGCGCTGATAAAATGCAATTTGAAGGGCGGACGTGTCTCTTGGCTTGGACCTGCCAGGCTCTGTCACTTCAGGGAGAGTTCATCCCATCTGTGAGACAGCAGTGAGGCGAGCCAAAAACGCCGGGAAGGGGGTCAAATGGTTTTGAGCTTGATTCCTGGACACCTCTGCCACCACCAACGAGCGTCCCCCTTACAGCTACGGCAGGCGCTGGCATGGAAAAGCGATGTTAGGGAAATGTTCTGTGTATTTTTAGCTGCTTTCGGGATGATTTAGCAACTGGAGACAAGGAGGAGAGCCAGCATCGCATAACCAGCCAGCTCTCCATGGACCTCAGCGTGGGAACCACTGCGCTAGGCACTTTACAGACCTGCAAAAGAGCCATGTGTCCTTGATTAGTGCGATAGCACCGACTGGAATCAGAGCCCTGTTGTACAAATGCATAGTAAGAGACAGTCCCTACAATTGGAATAGACACGGCAGACTAACTGGGGGAGGGGAAATGAAGGTTTAAAATGAAGCTTGGTAAATTGAGGAACGGGGTGATATGGCTGGGGTGGCCTATGATAGCAGGAGACTGGACTTGATCCAGAAGATCACTTCCAGTCCAGTATGTGTCCATGGTCACCCAACAGGTGAGTGGCAGCAAATGGATTGGACCCCTAGACTCGGGGCAATTTACAATCTAACCTGGCACAAGCAGAATTTTCACAAGCCGGGGCCTAGTCAGTCCTTCATTTCTTGGATGAGATGTGTCCTGGTCGACAAGCGCCAAACATGCAGACAAGGATGCAGTCTACAGACAAGATGCCAAAGACTTGTCAGTTGAGGATGAATTTTTGGGTCCAGATTCAAATCCATAATCTAGAGGCAAATAAAACCCCTGTAGCCCAACCCTAATTATCTGTGCCATCCAGTTTCTTTATCCCTAACCTATGCTTGGCAGCCGGTATCAAGCGGAATGCCCCAAGGGTCGGTCCTGGGGCCAGTTTTGTTCAATATCTTCATTAATGATCTGGAGAATGGCATGGACTGTACTCTCAGCAAGTTTGCAGATGACACTAAACTGGGAGGAGTGGTAGATACACTGGAGGGTAGGGATAGGATACAGAGGGACCTAGACAAATTAGAGGATTGGGCCAAAAGAAACCTGATGAGGTTCAACAAGGACAAGTGCAGAGTCCTGCACTTAGGACGGAAGAATCCCATGCACTGCTACAGACTAGGGACTGAATGGCTAGGCAGCAGTTCTGCAGAAAAGGACGTGGGGATTACAGTGGACAAGAAGCTGGATATGAGTCAACAGTGTGCCCTTGTTGCCAAGAAGGTTAACGGCATTTGGGGCTGTGTAAGTAGGGACATTGCCAGCAGATCGAGGGACGTGATCATTCCCCTCTATTCGACATTGGTGAGGCCTCATCTGGAGTACTGTGTCCAGTTTTGGGCCCCACGCTACAAGAAGGATGTGGAAAAATTGGAAAGAGTCCAGCGGAGGGCAACAAAAATTATTAGGGGGCTGGGGCACATGACTTATGAGGAGAGGCTGAGGGAACTGGGATTGTTTAGTCTGCAGAAGAGAAGAATGAGGGGGGATTTGATAGCAGCCTTCAACTACCTGAAAGGGGGTTCCAAAAAGGATGGATCTAGACTGTTCTCAGTGGTACCAGATGATAGAACAAGGAGTAATTGTCTCAAGTTGCAGTGGGGGAGGTTTAGGTTGGATATTAGGAAAAACTTTTTCACTAGGAGGGTGGTGAAGCACTGGAGTGGGTTACCTAGGGAGGTGGTAGAATCTCCTTCCTTAGAGGTTTTTAAGGTCAGGCTTGACAAAGCCCTGGCTGGGATGATTTTAGTTGGGGGTTGGTCCTGCTTTGAGCAGGGGGTTGGACTAGATGACCTCCTGAGGTCCCTTCCAACCCTGATATTCTATGATTCTATGATTGCTTGGGTGTTCAGCATACCCTTAAATATAGCTGTTCTGCTTTTTAAAAATGGCAGGCAATCTTGCACATATTTTAAAAATTTATTTACGCACTTTTAATAGAAGGGTC
Source organism: Chrysemys picta bellii (assembly GCF_011386835.1). Taxonomy (NCBI): domain Eukaryota; kingdom Metazoa; phylum Chordata; order Testudines; family Emydidae; genus Chrysemys; species Chrysemys picta. The sequence goes on from NC_088806.1 coordinate 3,137,671, forward strand.
TTTCACTATGTTTCCAAAAGAAGCTGCTTTGGAACGACCCTTTGGTTGATCTACTTGGGACTTTCCAATAGAAATGGTCACACAAAAGGAAATGAAGAATGAATCTCTCATCTGCTAGACCAGTGGTAGCCTGTCGTCGGAAAAAGAAAAACGGCCCAATCATCGAGGAATGTTTAAAAGAAATATTGGAGATTTGTGGTTATGGAAAAATTAACACACCAATTATGTATCCAGCAAAATAACAGAGGACAGATAGATACTTCGATATCTGGTTACCTTTTATTCAGTACTCAAAGTACATTCATTTGCTAAAAAACAAAACAAAAAAGCACACCTGTTCAATTTTTTTGAATATTAACATTAGATAGACATACCTCGTTATTGGTGCTTTCTCTGTAATATAGTGACACCTTGTTAAATAAAAAGATCAGATGACTATATTCCGGTGTAATGTCTCTTGAAACAAAACCTAACTGTGGTGATGATTGTCTTGTTTTTGATATTTACGTGGCAAGGATTTGTAAACGTCTTAAAGTTCCCTAAATAAATAGTTTAAAGAAGAAGAAGAAGAAGAAGCTGCTGCTCTGATCTTTCTGATGGTATTAATACTTAACATTTCTAGAACATCTTTACAGCCAGGTCCTCAGCTGATGTAAACCCATATAGCTCCATCAAAGTCAGTGTAAGTAACCAGTTTACACCATCTGAGACATCAACCTTTAATCTTCAGTGCACTGCATTACTGCCTAATTAATCCTCACCACGACACCGGTGTGTAATGTTACAGGTGAGTAATTATCATCATTTTTGTTTCACAGATTGGGGAACGGTGCCATAGAGGGGCAGAGTGTTAGAGCCAGGGGTTAGAATGACGCACACTCCATGCTGAGAAGCACAGCGGCATCTACCCGTTTCCCCAAACCTGGGCACATCCTGGAATTTTTCCAGCTCACGGTTTGACAACCTTTCCAAAGATATATATATTTTTTAAATTTCCAAAATAAAAAAAAAACATATACTGTATTTATATGGAAACCAAGTCCCAGAACAGTACACTGAACTACCAAACTAAGCTCTCATCTATATGGTAACATTAACGTGCTATTTTTGTCAGCCTTAAAATCCACCCCTGTGCAGAAGGCGAGGCCATGGCCTACGCACCCGTTAAAGCCTACTGCAAGTGAGTGACTGCTCTGTTTACTATCAGCTGGAGTGCATATGACCCTGAGTAGCTCCACAGTAGAATTACTCGCTGTAGTAAATGCCATGGTAATAAATCCTAAGCCAGAATTCACTTACAGTTCTTCAGGCCCCAGTCAAAATCTTAGCCCCATTATGCTGGGCGCTGCACATGTATGTAGCAGAAGAGGCTCTTCATGTGTGCAAAAGTGGCCCGTCACTGCCAAACTCCCATTAACTGCACCGTGGTCAGCATTTTGCCCTCTGGTCTTTTAGGGTTGAATGTGGCATTCCCCCATTGTTACAGGTCACCACACAACTTTAACATGTTATTAAAGAGAGGGGGAAAAAGCATCGATACAGAAAACCAGCGGGGAAGAGGCCAAGGCCATGGCAGTCATCTTGAAAGATTTTCCCAGTGCAAACAGAGGCCGTTCCCTTGGGGGAAGTGCTGTCTGGGTATGGCCGTCTCGGCTCTTTGATCCTCTTGCAAGACAAAATGCGGTGGGCGAACCATTCTGATAAACACTACGACTTCTCTGTTAGTGACATGTTATGTTTCTTCAGTGGTCTCCCTCTGACAGTTGCTGAGCTACAAAGAAACATTCAACAGGGATGAGAGACGGGGGGGAAAAAACACCAAAAAAACAACACAACCCACCAAACCGTTCCCTGGGGAATATAGACCAAGCCACAAACAGCCAGGGTCAAGTTGAAGAAGAGTTTCTCTTGTTGTCAGAAAATTTGTGTTTTGCTCTCAGTATGCATCTTTTTGTTTTTGAACAATATGATAATACCACACTAACCACCCTGCAAATATATTAAATTGGCAGCTTCGAAACCAGATGATCAGATGCCCCTTTCATTTCTTCCCCCTTCCCAGCAGCTAACCAGAGGACGAAATAAGTCAAAGATAATTAAATCAACTGCCACAAAAAAGCCCTTGTCTATTGCATTTTAAAGCCAAAGAGAAAAACTCCAACCCACCCCTTTCGCCTCCAAATTTGTCCAGAACCATTGGCTTCTAGCACCGCCAGGGAACTGTTTCAACATGAATGAATGGGATCAGCGCCCATGCTTCTGAGGACTGTAGGGGGTGTTGAATTAAATTTAAAAGGCACAGAGGGAAACGTTTGGTTGGCAAGCAGTGTTTCCCTGCAGGCGATGGGCATATCCTATGTGGGTATTTATGACTATTCTGCAGGGGGAATGGAGCTGAGAATTAAACAGAATTCGTAGTGGTGTGCATGCAAATCCGAACCCTTTCCTACCAGATTTAACACCACAGTTCATAGAAATACAGCACGTATGGCTAGGTTACGATTATGAAAATTATGACTACAGTTGTAATCCTGGTAAAACTCCTTACTGGGAGTTCTGCCTGGGTTAAAATTGCACGATTGGGTCCTGTCCTCTAATGGTCACCTATCTCGAATTCCTAACATTTTTTTTCAGATAGGTTCCCCAGAAATGTTGTCCCAGGAGGCTGGCTACCTCTGACAAAAAATGCCATGGGGACTTTAGAGTTCAAAAGTCTTGTCTAGAACGGGCTTTATCCAGAAAATAGTGACTGTGGTTCTCTAATCATATCAGTCTCTTCTGGACTTAAAATCTATGAATTTTTCTCTCCTGGAATTGACAGTTGTAGAGAGAGATCATAGAGGAGAAAAATGAATAATCATCACACTTTCCCTGTAAATATTGAAGAGAAATTCTTCCTCCACCCAACCCTGGATTGTAATTGTATTTGCTTCTTCCAGGCATCAGAGTATTTGAAAATCAAAAAAGTTTAGAGGAGGGCTGTGGTGTTTCATACACCTCTACCTCGATATAACACTGTCCTCGGGAGCCAAAAAATCTTACTGCGTTATAGGTGAAACCGCGTTATATCGAACTTGCTTTGATCCGCCAGAGTGTGCAGCTCTGCCCCACCCCGGAGCACTGCTTTACCGCGTTATATCTGAATTTGTGTTATATCGGGTAGCGTTATATCGGGGTAGAGGTGTATTGTGCTGACACGCTTAACTGTTCCCAGGATTGGACCATATTTAGAAAGGATTTCTCCATTTGCCTTGTGGTGTGATTAGCAGTCTCTTTTATTTTAATATACAGAAAACGAAACAATCAGGGGAATAATATGCCTGAGAAGGAAAACAAAAGATGATTTAAAAACAAATACAAGTAGGGAACTCCAGGATCTATTAGGATCCTCAGTTAGGCCCTGATCCTACAACTGAATCTGCTAGCATAGACCAATGCAGGATTGGGGCTTTTATTTTACCTGCTATATTTTTTTAGTTGGTGAGGATAGTCCTAGAAACCTAGTTGCATTTGAAAAGAAGATGGAATCAGAACAGCACTGCGTCCCTTATTCCTGAAGGAGGGGTTCTCCAGCTTTTATTGGTGGGGTGTGCAGGTGGGGAAAAGGTATTTGAAATGCTGGTATTTTAAAGTTACAGGAGACTGTATTCCTTCAACATTTACTTTAGGAGCTCCCTGATTTTAAGGGACACAACCAAGCAGCTGATGAGAAGAAAAAAAAAATTAAGCTTGGAATTCCCCAGTTCTAGGTCCAATTCTGTTCCTATTTCAGTTGCAAAACTCCCCCATCATCCTCATTAATATCGAAGGTCCGATCCTGCAAACAGTACATGTGGGAGCAACTTTACCTGGGTGAGTAATCCCAAAGTTACATACGTCTGTAACATCTGCAGGATCGGGCTCTGTGAATGAACACCCCGGTTGTATTTAGGGCCCAAGGCGGCACATGCTGACTATACACGTTGTTATGAGGACTACCCACTGTAATAAACATTGGACAGGATTACTGAACACCTATCACGCAATCACTAGGCACCGCAAGCGTGTTGAGTCGCAGGCATGAAGCCAGTCACAGGATCAGGGCCCCCAGAGAGTACTGTATCCCTTATATTTTTAGGAGCACCCCAATTCCAATTGCATTTTGGGGGTGGCTGTCAAGAACCTAGATGGGTTTTGTGTTCCGGCTACAAGTTTAAGAAACCCCCCCCGCCTCAAAAGCAGGAGCTTAAAGGAAAACTAAAATAAGGTACAAACAATTATAAAATTTTGCTCCCCAATTTTATGTGGGTGTGTCCTGGGTGAAAAGTTAACAACGAAACAAAAAAGAAAGGACAGTGTTTTTTAATAGAAAAGCGGGGGGGGGGGGGGGGGGGGAGGGATCTCGTTCTTTTTTTGTTTTGTTTTTTTTGGTGAGTGTGTGTGGAAAATCTTCTTGAAAAAGATATCAAGGAAAAGACAGAGTTAAATCTGTCCCCACGATACACTTCACCGAATTTGGACCATGCGTTTAAATTCTCCCCCCCCCCCCCCACACTCCCTTGGTTCTTCTTCTCTTGCCTTAAGCCTAAAGAAAGAAAGAAAGAAAAAAAAAATACACCACTCCCTTCTGAAGTATTTAAAAGTAAGAAAGGAAGGAAAAAAATGAAAGGGCCCCCCTTCTCTTGTCTCTCGCATGAACTAGTAAAGCAGGCAAAAAAAATTATATATATATATATGGTGTTACTAGTATGGAACTAGTTAACCTTTAACAATTTATGCTGATGTCACACTGAGCATGAGTACTGATTAATCCCAGCCTTTTCTGTCCCCCCCCCCCCCCGGAAAATATTTTTATTGAGGGAGGTGGGGGGGGGGAAGTATAAGAAAAAAGAAATAATTTAGAGCAGCCATCTTTGTTTTATGCAGAAATCTTTCTCTTTCAGTTCCCCCCCAGTGCCAGGAATATACAAATATTGTTCATCTATGCAATGAGCTGAGAGATTCAAACAAGCAACAATAAGGAGAAAAATTAAGGGGGGGGGGAATCTTTTTGTTGTTGTGGCTGTTTTGGATTGATTTTTTGGGGAGGGGGGCTGGGTTTTTTTTTGTTAACCTCAAGGAAGAGGTGTGTGTGTGTGTGTGTGGTGTGGGGGGGGGGTGACTTAAAAATCAAGCCAGCCATTTTGTTTTTTTTTTTCAATAAAGAAAGGGGTGGGGGGGATTTTTTTTCCCTTTTTTTTCCCTCCTGGGGGGGTCTGTTTTAAAATAATTTAAGGGCGGCCATTTTTGTTCCTTGCTCTTGTGGCAAATATTATGCTGAGCTGCCCCCTTAGAATTTAAATATATTTTAAACTTCTCTCTTCCTCTCCCCCCCACTTTTATATTTTTAAAGTGGGGGAGGGGAAAAAGTTAAGAGGTTTTTTTTTCCCTCTCTTTTTTTTGAATTCATGGGACTTTTTCATGCAGTTCTTTTTTTTTTTTTGTGTGACTGAGGTGATCTGAACGGGGGGGAAAGGATTTTTGTGTGTGGTGAAGGGGGGTTGTTCCCCCCCGTCTCTCTCTGTGTGTGTCCCTGCCCCCCCCCCCCAGCACCACCATGGCTTCCCCTCTGAGGGAGGACGAGGAAGAGGAGGAGGAGATGGTGGTGTCTGAGGTGGAGGGGGATGAAGAAGAAGAGGAGGAAGAGGAGGAGGAAGAAGGAGCAGGGGACAACAGCCCAGGCGACATATTCCCGCCTGCTGCTGCTCCACTGGCACCAGCACCAGCAGCATCAACTCCACCAGCAGCTGCGGTTCCTCCAGGTAAACAAGCCCCCTTCCCTCCGAGCAGGGCGCCAAAACACCCCCCCTCCCCCTCCAACGGCTTTGGAACTTTCGGGGGGAGGCATTGTTTGTAAACAACCAACGGCTGTGGAACGTTGAGGGGCCGAGAGTTCTGACTTCCGAGGCTTCCCCCCGCCGCGCGCGCGCCGCTGCCCAACGGCTTTGGAACGTTGAGGGGCCGAGAGTTCGCGGCACCCCCCCTTCCCCCACTGGCCAACGGCTGTGGAACGTTGAGGGGCCGAGAGTTCACCCCCGCAGGCGCGCACGCTGCCGAGAGGGGAGAGTTTCCATCCCCCCCCCCCTTCCCCTCTTTGGATCGTTGACGGGCCGAGAGTTCCGACCCCCCCGCCCCCATGCGCCCGCGCTGCCCAATGGCTTTGGAACGCTGAGGGGCCGAGAGTTCAGCCCTCCTCCCCCCCGCGCGCGGCTTAACGGCTTTGGAACGTTAAGGGGGACCCCGAGAGTTTCTACCCCTCCCCACACGCACCTCTCGCGTGCTGCCTAACAGCTTTGGAACGTTGAGGGGGCCCCCCGAGAGATTCTAATGGCCCCCCCGCGTTTCGAACGTTCAGTATGGGGGAGGGGTACAGGCAAGCCCCCCTCGACTTGGTTTTCAGGGCCCCTCCCCCACCCGAAGTGGCCTCAGTGGGGCCCGATGCGCCTCCATGGATTCCAATAGAGAACAGGATCGCCCCCCCCCCCCGAATGTGGGGTGGCCCTGATTGCTTAGCAACACAGCCCCCCTTCACCCTTCTCTATTAAAGCCCTGGAGGCTACCCTCAAAGTGCTCCCCCACCCCCTGCCAGCCCCTGTGAGGCGGTGAGCACCCCCAGGGTTGAGGGTTTCCCCAGCCAGCAGATAGAAAGGGCACCGTGGCAGACAGGACAGGGCACATGGGGTCCATTGACAGGGAGGGAACCTCGAGGGACCAGCTGATGGCATTTGCCAGCGGGCTGGGAGAGCGCTTTGGTGCCCTTCAGCATCAGATCAGCTGGAACGAGGTGGCGTGGGGGGGTCAGTAACCTGTGGGGCGTGGCCTGCTGGCATTAGGGGTGGTAGGTGGCATTTGGCCCTCTGACTAGTGGTGGTCTCCAGGGGATGTAATCTCAGGGTGTAGGGAGCAGATGGGGCCAAACACTCAACCCGACTTAGTGCCCTGCCGGATGGGCCGCCTTGGCTACGATGCAAGGGAGAGAGCGTTGGACTCTGTGCAGAGTCAGGACGTATTGGGAGAGCAAGTGGCTCTGCTGTCCATGGGACATGGCCACGGTGGTTACCTAAATGTGGGTGTGGTGGTCTCTGGTGGGGTGGGGGTCAGTAGCCACAGCTTGTGTGGAGGGGACTTTGTACCCCTCATGATAGTGTTACCTCACCTGCGATGGGAGTAAAGGGTGCCTTAAGGGATGGGGCTAATTGCCCTCAACAGGAGTGGATGGGGTCAGGGCCAGGTTGGCGATGGTGGGAGCGGAGGATGAGGTGAGGACAGGGTTAATGGGCTGCGGTGGCAGTAGGTGGGGTCAGGACCAGGTTGGCGACGGCGGGAGCGGAGGGTGAGGTGAGGACAGGATTAATGGGCTGCGGTGACAGTGGGTGGTTTTAGGGACAGGCTGGTGATGGCGGGAGCAGAGGGTGAGGTGAGGACACGGTTAATGGGCTGCGGTGGGAGTGGGTGGGGTCAGGGCCAGTTTGGCGATGGTGGGAGTGGAGGATGAGGTGAGGACAGGGTTAATGGGCTGCGGTGGCAGTGAATGGGATCAGGGCCAGGTTGGCGATCGTGAAAGTGGAGGGTGAGCTGAGGACAGGGTTAATGGGCTGTGCTGGTGGGTGGAATTAGGACCAGGTTGGTGTTGGCGGGAGCGGAGGGTGATGTGAGGACAGGGTTACTGGGCTGTGGTGGCAGTGGGTGGGGTTAGGGACAGGCTGGTGGTGGCGGGAGCGGAGGGTGAGGTTAGGACAGGGTTAATGGGCTGCGGTGGCAGTGGGTGGCGTTAGGGACAGGCTGGTGATGGCGGGAGCAGAGGGTGAGGTGAGGACAGGGTTAATGGGCTGTGGTGGCAGTGGGTGGGGTCAGGGCCAGGTTGGCGATGGCAGGAGTGGAGGGTGAGGTGAGGACAGGGTTAATGGGCTGCGGTGGCAGTGGGTGGGGTCAGGGCCAGGTTGGCGATGGCAGGAGCGGAGGGTGAGGTGAGGAGAAGGTTAATGGGCTGCGGTGGCAGTGGGTGGGGTTAGGGACAGGCTGGTGATGGCGGGAGCGGAGGGTGAGGGGAGGACAGGGTTAATGGGCTGCGGTGGCAGTGGGTGGGGTCAGGGCCAGGTTGGCGATGGTGTGAGCGGAGGGTGAGGTGAGGACAGGGTTAATGGGCTGCGGTGGCAGTGGGTGGGGTCAGGGCCAGGTTGGCGATGGCGTGAGTGGAGGGTGAGGTGAGGACAGGGTTAATGGGCTGCAGTGGGAGTGGATGGATCAGGGCCAGGTTGGCGATGGCGGGAGCGGAGGGTGAGGTGAGGACAGGGTTAATGGGCTGCGGTGGCATTGGGTGGCGTTAGGGACAGGCTGGTGGTGGCGGGAGCGGAGGGTGAGGTGAGGACAGGGTTAATGGGCTGCGGTGGCAGTGGATGGGGTCAGGGCCAGGTTGGTGATGGCGGGAGTGGAGGGTGTGGTGAGGAGAGGATTAATGGGCTGCGGTGGGAGTGGGTGGGTCAGGCCCAGGCTGGCGATGGTGGGAGCAGAGGGTGAGGGGAGGACAAGGTTAATGGGCTGTGGTGGGAGTGGATGGGGTCAGGGCCAGGTTGGCGTTGGTGGGAGTGGAGGGTGTGGTGAGGACAGGGTTAATGGGCTGTGGTGGCAGTGGATGGGGTCAGGGCTAGGTTGGCGATGGCGTGAGCGGAGGGTGAGGGGAGGACAGGGTTAATGGGCTGCGGTGGCAGTGGGTGGGGTCAGGGCCAGGTTGGCGATGGCGGGAGCGGAGGGTGAGGTGAGGACAGGGTTAATGGGCTGCGGTGGCAGTGGGTGGGGTCAGGGCCAGGTTGGCGATGGCGGGAGCGGAGGGTGAGGGGAGGACAGGGTTAATGGGCTGCGGTGGGAGTGGATGGGATCCGGGCCAGGTTGGCGATGGCGGGAGCGGAGGGGGACGTGAGGACAGGATCAATGGGCTGCGGTGGGAGTGGATGGATCAGGGACAGGTTGGCAATGGTGGGAGCGGAGGGTGAGGTGAGGACAGGGTTAATGGGCTGTGGTGGCAATGGGTGGATCAGGGCCAGGTTGGCAGTGGTGGGAGCAGAGGGTGAGGTGAGGACAGGGTTAAGCGGAAGGCAGGGTAGTAGGTGGGGTCAAGACTAGGGTGAATATGGCGGGGACCTTTTGCGATATGCATCAAATGCCGTGTTTTGCGAGTTTACCTTCACTTCAGTTGTTGCCCTAAGACCAGTCCATATTCCCCCTGTATAACTGACCTGCTCCCTGCTCTGTGGCACCCATTATCTTGGTATCGGAGTCCTGCATGGTTTAAAAAGCAAATTTTAAATGTCAGTGAAATCACAGGGATGTAACCAAAGGGTGTTGTCCGTTAAAATTGGAGAGTATTTTCCTGCTGCCAAACAAATCTCTACCCAGATTCGCTTTGATTTTCTCTCCCTTATTTAGAAAACCTCAGGCGTGGGGGGGGAAGGACGCGTAAGGAATCGAAGGAGCAGAGAAATAAGGAAGTGTGGGTGTAAGATCGCACCGGTTCTCCCTCTCCCTTTATCGTTGGCATAATTATTAATTTATTTCTATGACAGTAACACCCGGATGCCCTAATCATGGATCAAGGCCCTGTTGTCCTAGGCTGTGGGTACCTGCCTAACAAATAGATGGTCTGTCGCCAGAGTTTACAACCTAAGGCTTCAGCCTTCAGCCTTCCAAAGACTTGTCGTTTGCCGTGCATCACATGAAAGACGTGCAAGTCTTTTGCCTTCGTCTAAATGGACAATCTCTGCCCCAATCCTATTATTCTAAGCAGTAGGGTCTTTCCGCCCATTGATTGGTCATAATGATCAGTGCATCGAGAGAGGAAAAATATGCTTATTAGTTTCAGCCTTGTAGGAAAAGGATTTGTGACTTGGAAAAAAAAAAAGTGTGTGTGGCGGGGGGAATAAAGTCAATATCTTTCTGTCACCAAATTTGATTTCCAGGTCCCCAAAGTCACTTTGCTTTCTCTTGATTTAATAAATGCGTTAATTTTAATGTTGGGCCGGGGGAGTGGAAAGACAGCTGTCTCCCCCGTCCTTCTTTCTTAGCATTCCCTGAGTGACTGAAACACGTGATCGCTACGTATAGAAAAAACATGTTCGGTAGTTTTGAAGCATGGGGCCTGGTCTACGCTGGGGTGGGGGTCGATGTAAGATACGCAACTTCAGCTATGGGAATAGCGTAGCTGAAGTCGACGTTTCTTATTTCGACTTACCTCCTGTCCTTACGGTGCGGGATCGACGGCTGCGGCTCCCCCGTTGACTCCGCTACCGCCGCTCGCCCTGGTGGAGTTCCGGAATCGACGGGAGCGCGTTCGGGGATCGATATATTGCGTCGACGTGATATATCGATCCCCGATAGATCGATCGCTACCCGCCAATCTGGCGGGTAGTCTGGACATACCCTAAGTGTCTGATCCTGGAGACGCTTGGGTGGGTAGCTTTGCTCATGGAAATAGTCCCATTGGCTTTAGAGTGTGAGTCAAATTCCTTGTGTTGTGTGTTACATCATGACCGGAAGATGTGTGGCTTGAGATCTGCATTCAAATCCTGCCTCTGCCAGTGGCCTTGCTAGGTCACCTTGAGCGAACCGCTTCCCCACCCTGTGCCTCGTTTCCCCCTCTGTGAAGTGAGGCTAAAGATACTGTTGACTTGCTTTGGAAAGTGCTTTGAAATCTACTGAAGAAAATAGATCAGAGCTGGGGATAATTATTATATGAGAAAGTGGAGGAAAGATTTGCAGGTTTACGACCTAACATGTGTGGCTAAGTTAAAGAAAGGCAAAGATGATTCCCCATTGTGAATACTGATTTTAAAAAAAATTAACACTAGAGAGGGAGAAAAACAATCACTTTATTTTCTCTTGATCAAGAAAAGCCACTTTCAGTGAAAAGGAAAAGAAGTGTGTGTGTGTGTGTGTGTGTGTGTGTGTGTGTGTGTGTGTGTGTGTGTGTGTGTGTGTGTGTGTGTGTGTGTGTTTAAGCTCCAGGATTTAAAATAGAGTCTCCTCTTTCCCGCTTTTCAAAATGGTCAGAAATCGATGTTTAAAAGCAGCGTTGCTTCATCACGAAAGCGGTGTCCCCTCAATCTTTAAATCTACCTCCCGATTCTCCACCTGTAACATTGAGACGCTTAAGCGAAAGAATCCAGAACCGTTCATAAAATGACCGTATGGCCTTGCTTTTTGTTTATTTGTATTCAAGTACAGGCTGCTGAACAGAGATCAGGGCCGCCTTGAGCTAGGCCTTGTATTGAGTAGGCACCGATCCTGCAAGGCTTTTCAGCAGTTATCATGAAAATCCTGGCTGTGTTGAAATCAGTGAGGATTTTGCCTTTGTCCTCAATGAAGCCAGAATTTCGGCCATAATTTTTTGACTTCCAAACTCCTCCAGACCAGGAAGGTAGAAGATCACAGGTTGATTGTTTTTCCCAGAGCCCTGAAAACATCCGAACTCTGGTGCTGATTCTGGAAAGACTTAAACATGTGCATAATGATGTGGATAGCTAAAGTCACTGATCGAAGTGGGACTCCTTGTGTGATCAGAATTAAGCACCTGATTAAGTCTTCACAGGATTGGGTACCTGCAGAATGTAACACCGTGGTGCCCGCTTCAATGCTAGTCTAAGAAGCAAGTTCCTGATTTGATGAGGTGCTGAAGGCTCACCATTTGTACTGAAGTATGCTGGACCGGCAGGTGCTCAGCACCTTTGCAAATCAGACCACTAAAGTTGGCAGGGGGGTCTTTATAATTACTCCCCCCAAAAGGGGCACTTTAAGAAGTATTTCCACGTAAAACAACCACATGGAAATTCTTACGGGATCTGAGAAACGAGGGGATACATTTAGCCCCTGATCCTGTGATTGATGACGGATCCAGCTGGAGGATTGGCGGCCTTGGTTGCTTTCCAGCATGAAATCTCTTCCAACGTAGCTGTCCCCTCTCCTGAGTAGAGCACTGGGAACTCCACCAGGTTTCCTTGGCAAGAGTTTTCCTCACATTGGTCTTAAAGCGGTGGCTAATCCAGCTCATTGTCTGAAATTCGGGAAGGTCTCAGTAACCTACCTACTCCTGCACTGGGTCTCTGATCTCTCCCGGCCCCCCAGCATTTCCTTGTCAGCTGGTGTCCCTGTGGATTTATACCCCATAACAGACTATTCTCTGAGGGCGAAATTTGCAAAGGGGTTCCGCATCCTACCTGGGAACAAGGGGGAACAGGTGGGCTTTACTCACTTCTGAAACTCTGCCTGCTTCAGTCAATTGCTTAACGGGGGACCTGAGCGCTTTCTGAAAATCTCCCTCGTAGCCTGTATTTAATTCGGCAGAGTTCCCGAGGTCCAGAATCCCTCCCTGACTGGCGAATTTCTACCTTGGGGACAATGATTTTTAAAGCCACTGTTAAAAATAAGAAGGACGTATTCCCCTGCCCCAGTGGAAATGGCCTCTGTTAACTGCCGTAGATAAAGGATCTGTTCTTGGTTTGCTTGTCTTTTGTTTAAATTTAAATATGCAAGTGGGGTGGAAAAGACATCTGTAGTGAATGAGATGAAGATTCTTGAGTCTTTCTTTGTTTCGGGTTACAGTGAAATAACTCTTGATTTCTGGTTTTAATTAAATCTCCATCCCCGCCATCCCTTGTCGCGTTATATAATATCTATGTGTGTGCATGTATTTTATATATATATTATATATATATATATATAATTTTTTTTTCCAAGGTAGGGAGTGAAATGTCACGTGTGTGGAAATTTCTAGTTGATTGCCTGCCAAAATACCCATCTCGGCTGCGCATGTGCATCAATATTATGATTAGGGCGGGGGGGGGGGGAGAATCTGAAAGGGGCGAGGGGGAAAAAAAAAAAAGAAAAGATTGATGGCAGGATTAGAAATTGACGGGATTGAGGGGCGGTAAGGAGGCATCACGGCCTGCCCTGCTCCCCTCGGCTTTGTGAATTACATCCCACCGGGAACTGAGCAGCGGCTGAATGCAACCAGGTGATTCAAACCCAGAGGGCTGAAGAGATAATGTGGTATTGTCAGAAGAAACTGGGACATAGCCAGATGCGTTAGACAGAAGGGGCTGGCGGCTGAGCCGGGCTCCGACAGGAATCTAGGCGGGGAGGGTGCGAAGCCGAGTCCACCCCGTTGGCTGTGCCTCCGTTTTATTTTATTTTTATTTTTTTGCATTTTGATTTGCAAGGCAAAAGAGCTGGTGGTGTCAGCATACGGGGTGTGTGCACGCCTGTGGGTGTGTGTGTCTGTGTGTGTCAGAGGGCTGTGTTGTCATTTCTAACCTAGCAGGGCATCCCCTGTCGAGGTGACTGGCATCATCTGACGGGTCATTCCTCTCTGTGCTGCTGAGTTCATGTTTGCCTTGCAGCTGGCCAATGTCTCTCTCCCGTGGCCAGCCTGCTGTGTGAAGTTGCCAAAGGATTATTAGATGAGGAATCCACCCTGAGTAGGTGGTCGGCAGGCTCCTGCATAAACCAGTGCATTTGTCTTGTCTTCCCTGAGGTTGTTTTACCCCCCTTCCTCCCCCCGCAGGCCAGGGAAATCCATTATCTTCTTTTGTAAATCCAGGCTCACCAAGGCCTCGATCATCCAGCAAGTGGGACCCACTCAGATGCTTTGTTAGTTCGGGGCCTGCGGGCGATGACGCGGCGGTGTGAATTTAGAGCCGGTGAAGGGTATTAGTTTGGGATCCCGTAGCGGACAGGTACAGTGGGGTCAGTGTGCTTAATCTGTGACCTAGAGGGACCCTCTCTGGGGGCTTGAGCCGTGACCCCGTTTAGTTCTTGACCTCTGTCAAAAGACAGCCAGTTAGTGCCAGCTGTGATTTATGCGTCCGCCTGCCCCACGGGGAGCCAGGCTAAGAACCCGCCAGCTTGTAGGGTCACTGAACAGCCGGCGGATAACGACGCGGGCTTGATTTGGACGGATGAGCTAGAGGAGAAAGGCTCTGCATGCCGGGGAGGGAACTCCCGATCCGGGAGACGGACGCGCTGGTGTCTGATCCTGTCTGTCCTGGGCAGGAATTTGGAGCAATCAAATTTTTTAATTGCTCCGTTCCAGCTCCTGCATAAAACCTACGGGTCCACGCTCCAGCTCCGGGCTCCGCTCCAAAGCTCTGGTCCCGGGGGCCCTGAGTCCCTTAAACATCCGGACGGCTCTGTGGGGAAGGGACATGTCGTTATCCCCAGAACTGAGGGCCACAGGGATCGATGTTTTTTTGGTGCCAAAATCCCATTAATTCCAAATGCCTGTAAAAATCTGGGTCTCAGTGACTTAGCCAGGGTCGTATCAGAAGTCTGTGTTGGGAATTGAACTCAGATCTTCTGATTCGTAGTCAAAAGCTTTACCCGCAAGAGCCTCCTTCCTCTGCTTAAACCTAACTTTTAGGGGTCTGTCCTGTAAAGTGCTGAGGGCCTTTGGCTCACGGCAGGAAGTGCTCCCTGCTCAAGGTGTAAGGTGGGGAGTTGGGGCGCTTGGAGCTATGGGACAGTTTGAATCCAGCCCAGGTGCCGTTGGGGTGTCCACCAGTGGCGTGCGGGGAAGCACGGACTCACCTCTCCGTTGTTCTCAAGTGTCTCAGTTTTTGTTTAAAAAAACCCAACTCTATCGGGGAGGGGAAGGGGAGAAACCTTGACAATGTGAGGTGAGTGTAACTGACTCCTGAATTTGCAGAGAGCCTGCGCACATTGGTCTGAGAGAGGGGAGCTTCCCCACGTGCAAGCGACGGTGCCTTCTTAGCTTATGCACAACGTGCTGTGGGTGCGGGGTGACCAGGATTCATCACCGAATTTGGTCTGGTGGTTGGCTCATTAGCTTCCTCAGCCCAGGGAAGCGCGCGACGGGAACGATGATCTATGCCCCCCAGTGACGCCGCCTGGCGGGGACAGCTCAGTTAGGAAATGGATAGCTCAGTGGTTTGAGCAGTGGCCTGCTAAACCCAGGGTTGTGAGTTCAATCCTTGAGGGGGCCATTTAGGGATCTGGGGCAAAAACCTGTCTGGGGATTGGGCTTGCTTTGAGTAGGGGGTTGGACTAGATGACCTCCTGAGGTCCCTTCCAACCCTCATATTCTATGGTTCATTCCTTTATGATGGCCGTACGGCGGCCCATTGTGTGAAGCGAGTGCAGGCGTTCTCAAAAGTCCCACCCGAGCTCCTGTGTCAGATGAAGTGGTTGGAATGCCCCTTCTGGCCTCCAAAACGGACTCCGGGGCCCCATCGCTGGCCATCCCAGCCTTGAGGCCTGGCTGGGTTGTGCCTGTGTCTGTTTGCTAATTATCTTCTGTCTCCAGGGCTGCCAATCTGGCAATTTCACTGACAGCAAATTAAAAAAAAAAAAAAGGATCAAAACCCCATTGCCCTAGGTGTGAGGAATTTGGCTGAGTGTTGGTGGCTGGGATTCTGGTCTTGCTGGTTTGAGCGCGGGTTTTCTAGAGGCGATGCTAGATGTTATGCGTTAGTCACGCTTGGGGAACGTTCCCCCACGGTCTCCAGTCAAGTAGGTGGAGAAACAGCTCGGGGGACGGGGGGATGAAGCGTGAGAATGGCTGTCTAATCGCTGTTCAGCTGGCTGTCTTGTGACATTAGCTTGGCCCCATTACGTCTGGCCTCCCTGAGCTCATCAGAGCTTCTGCAGAGGAGAGCAGACAGTTAAACAGCTGTCCAAAAAAAGGTGCAGAGGGACCCATTCACACCAGCGGAGCGACATTGGGTGAGTGAGAAGAGAACAGGGGCGTGCTGCACCCCACAAGCTCTGTCTTATTTTGCCGGTATGCTGAGGATGGCGCTGCAAAACTCTTGCGCCATTTCCTGATTTCCTTAAATCCTCAGCTCCCGGAGTCATGTGATTAGGTGAGACTTTCAGCTGTGGTTGTTTGAAAATAGTAAGTTGTGACCTCTCTCGGTTGTGGGGGAAAGCTTAAAAACAGAAAACCGGGCAGGGGTGGGAGGAACCCTGGATTTATTATTTAATTTTTAAATCTCAGGATTTTTTTTTTTTTAAGTCGACCTCATGATTTTCTTTGCGGCCTGACTCATGGCTTTTGAAGGCTTCGGCTTGGCAGTGTCCAGTGGATTAAAAAAAAATCCCCTTTTCCCAAGGTCTGGCTTCTGTCATTCATACTACCCTGAGCCACAGGCGAGGGAGCCAAAATCTCTTTCCTCTGCTCTTCGGCACATAACTCAGAGCTTTGCTTGTTTCAAACCACCGTCGGCCTTGCCAGGATCCCGGTCGTCTGACATTCGATAGCTGCTCCGAGGTGATTGACTCATGGGTTTGCTGCTGCTGGCTTCGCCAGATGTGGTCCGTCTTGGGCTATGGTCCCATCAGATCTCACAAGCTGGGTAGGACTTGGGGGACAGAGGCGCCAAGGTCGCAGCGGGGGAAGTGGTATTAGAGGAAAGAATGGTGATGGGAACAGTTCACTTCCTGTCTCAAACTCTGTCACGGTGTCGCTTGGCTCCACCCTCTCAGAGGTGGCTGCATTTTGGTAAAGCAGGGGAGACGACGGCGGAGCGTTAGAGCTTCGAACCGTGAATGTCTTGTCAACGAGGCAGGCATGTAAGTTACCATCGGGTCTGCCATGGGTGCTGGGGTTTTTTGGGGTTCTTCACACTCCTGGCTTAGATTTGCAGCGGGGTCCCTCGGCTGACTGCCTTGGAGAGACCTAGAGACTTCTTGGAGTTTAAGGCGGAAGGATCATCTACTCTGACCTCCTGTGGTCTCACCCGGTTACGCCTGTAGTGAGCCCAATGACTTTAGTTAGACCAAAGCATCTCGATGTTGCATTAGCAGGAGCGTCATAAGCCAGACACAGGAAGTAATTCTTCCACCCTACTCCGCGCTGATACGGCCTCAGCTGGAGTCTTGTGTCCAGTTCTGGGCGCCTCATTTCAGGAAAGATGGGGACGGATAGGAGAGAGTCCAGAGAAGAGCAACAAAAATGATGAGGGGTCTAGAAAACATGAGGGAAGATTGAAAAAATTGGGTTTGTTTAGTCTGGAGAAGAGAAGACTGAGAGGGGACATGATCACAGTTTTCAAGTACATAAAAGGTTGTTACAAGGAGGAGGGAGAAAGATTGTTCTCCTTAACCCCAGAGGATAGGACAAGAAGCAACGGGCTTAAATTGTAGCAAGGGCGGTTTAGGTTGGACATTAGGAAAAACTTCCTAACTGTCAGGGTGGTTAAGCTCTGAAATAAATTGCCCAGGGAGGTGGTGGAGTCTCCATCATTGGAGGTTTTTAAGAGCAGGTTGGACAAACACCTGTTAGGGATGGTCTAGATAATAGTTAGTCATAGAATCATAGAAGATCAGGGTTGGAAGGGACCTCAGGAGGTATCTTAGTCCAACCCCCTGCTCAAAGCAGGACCAATCCTCAACTAAATCATCCCAGCCAGGGCTTTGTCAAGCCTCAGCTTAAAAACCTCTAAGGATGGAGATTCCACCACCTCCCTAGGTAACCCATTCCAGTGCTTCACCACCCTCCTAGAGAAAAAGTTTTTCCTAATATCCAACCTAAACCTTCCCCGCTGCAACTTGAGACCATTACTCCTTGTTCTGTCATCTGCTACCACTGAGAACAGTCTAGATCCATCCTCTCTGGAACCCCCCTTCAGTAGTTGAAAGCAGCTATCAAATCCCCCCTCATTCTTCTCTTCTGCAGACTAAATAACCCCAGTTCCCCCAGCCGTTCCCCGTAAGTCATGTGCCCCAGCCCCCTGATCATTTTTGTTGCCCTCCGCTGGACTCTCTCCAATTTTTTCACATCCTTCTTGTAGTGTGGGGCCCAAAACTGGACACAGTATTCCAGATGAGACCTTACCAGTGCCGAATAGAGGGGAATAATCACGTCCCTCCATCTGCTAGCAATGCCCCTACTTATACAGCCCAAAATGCCTTTGACCTTCTTGGCCACAAGGGCACACTGCTGACTCGTATCCAGCTTCTCGTCCACTGTAACCTCTAGGTCCTTTTCTGCAGATGGTCTAGTTGTCCTCTCTAGGTCTTTTCCAGCCTTACGGTTCTGTGATGCGTTGGGGCTCGGGTCTGCGAGGGAGTAGCTTGCAGGTGTAACTTTGCCTGCCAGATCGCCATATTTTTGTATACTGTGAAATTGACAACGGGGTGGGGGAGGGGTGTGAAATGACCAGCCGGGTCGGCCTAGAAACCATAATTTTGCTTTACGCAAGGCCCGAACTCATGTCTGACGCTGTGTATTTATTATTTTGCAAGAGAAGAGTAACGGGTAAATATCTGTTTCACCCTAAAAGCCCTAATAATGGTTGGTTTTCCACAGCTGCATGGATCAGTAGCACGACCCTAGGGAAGGAATAAATACCAGACCACAGCTGTCTGCCCTTTGGTGAAATAACAGGGTCCTCGGAGTAAATATAGCATTTAGCCGGGGGGAGGGGGATTGCATGGGCGTATCTCTGCTGCTGGAAATCCGTTGCCAGCTGTGAGGAGGAGGAAGATGCATTCTGACCTGGTGCGGCCTTGCTTTGGAGACGCGTGTCAAGGCTTGAAAGTTAATTTGGAGGAAGGGAGGGTGAGAATCGAAAGCGCTGTCGCTGTTCCTGACAGGGAGGTTTTGTGGAACAGCTATTCCGCTCAATTTCCCTATGTAAATAATCCTTAATAGATAACGTGTGACTCCATCCCTAAGAGGCTTTCCGGGTTGGCACTGGCTTCTCTGTGACTTACGCGGTACTTGAAGGAAATCGTTGGGCCGGGGTGAAATGCCAACAGCTGCTCTTCCTGCGGTGCAAATGCCGTTACGGAAAGAGAACGTTTCCCGGTTCTTTGCTCCTGACGTCAGTCGTTCTCAGCAGCGTCGACCGGGAACGCCAAAATTTGCAAGGAGCCCAGTAACTTAGTGCAGTTAGGACGACTCCGAGCCAATCTCATGCTTCAGTGCTCCGGCCAAGTTGCCTGCAGGGGTCAGGAAGGAATTGATGCGCAATTGGTATCGGGGAGTGGGAGCCACTTTCCCTTGGGGCATCAGAGATCGCCAGGGCTGGAGATGGGACATTGGGCACAGTGGGCCGGTGCTTTGATGTTGTGCGAATAATCCGCTTTCTAGCTGCCTGGCTGGTGCATCTGATTGGCCCTTTTGGCCTTAAACTCTAACTGGACAGGGTGCTGGACTGGCATTAGACCTGGCTCTGCTGCTGACCCGCTGTGTGTCGGTGGGCGAGTCATTCCCATGCCTGGTGCCTCAGTTTCCCCTTCTCTGCTGATTTCGATTGTAAGCTCTTTGGGACGGGGACTTGTCTCTGACGAGGTATTTGTGCAACTCCTGGCACAGTGGGGGCCGTGGTCTCAGCTGGGGCCTGCCGATGCTTCCGTATTATTGCAAAAAACAAACAAGAATAACACTCCCTCAAAACGCCAGTGGAGAGGATTTGGCGTGTTTGCATAATGAATGGCCACCCAATGGTTTGGAACCACGACTATCCAGCCAGGTTTGGCTCACTAGCCAGCGGAGCTGCGTCTACGTAAAGCTGGTGCAGGAAAGAAATGGAATTGAGCCCGTTGTTTTGTTGAAGGCCAGTTAGATCATGTAATCTGGCCTATCCAACGCGGGCCCATCAATTTCCCTTGCACTCAGAGAAGTGTCATTTTACCCTTTCACACCGTACAAAAACCAGTGCTCACCCGCTGAAACGCAGAGGCAGCTGGTTTAGTAGGAAGAAAAGGAAGTCCGGATAGCTCAGTCAGTAGAGCATCAGACTTTTAATTTGAGGGTCCAGGGTTCAAGTCCCTGTTCGGGTGAGTCTCGCTTTTGCCAAGAAGGCTAACGGCATTTTGGGCTGTATAAGTAGGGGCATTGCCAGCAGATCGAGGGACATGATCGTTCCCCTCTATTCGACATTGGTGAGGCCTCATCTGGAGTACTGTGTCCAGTTTTGGGCCCCACACTACAAGAAGGATGTGGAAAAATTGGGAAGAGTCCAGCAGAGGGCAACAAAAATGATTAGGGGGCCTTGGGCACATGACTTATGAGGAGAGGCTGAGGGAACTGGGATTATTTAGTCTGCAGAAGAGAAGAATGAGGGGGGATTTGATAGCTGCTTTCAACTACCTGAAAGGGGGTTCCAAAGAGGATGGATCTAGACTGTTCTCAGTGGTACCAGATGATAGAACAAGGAGTAATGGTCTCAAGTTGCAGTGAGGGAGGTCTCGGTTGGATATTAGGAAACACTATTTCACTAGGAAGGTGGTGAAGCACTAGAATGGGATCCCTAGAGAGGTGGTGGAATCTCCTTCCTTAGAGGTTTTTAAGGCCCGGCTTGACAAAGCCCTGGCTGGGATGATTTAGATGGGGATTGGTCCTGCTTTGAGCAGGGGGTTGGACTAGATACCTCCTGAGGTCCCTTCCAACCCTGATAGTCTATGATTCTAAGTCATTTTTTTTGCACGATTAATCTGTGGAACTCCTTTGCAGGGGATGTGGCGAAGACCAAAAATATACCTGGGTTCCCAAAAAGTTCACGGAGGGTAGGTTCATTGGTGGCTCCTAGCCAAGATGGTCCGGGACGCAACCCCATGCTCGTGGTGACCCTAAACCGCAGGCTACCAGAAGTGGTAGAGCACAGTGGGTCACAGCATAATTGTCCTGTATGCTCCCCCAGCGCGCTAGCTCAGGCCACTGTTGGAGTCAGGATACTAGGTTAGTTGTAGCGAGGCCTGACCCAGTCTGGCACCCTTATGACTTCAGGATTGTGCAGGAGAGAATGAATGGGGAGCTAAGGTTGACGCCGGCTGAGAGATTCAAACCGTTCCCCTGCGGCTCTTTGGCCTGCCGTTCACCTCGGAGGTCCCTGTGCGTCCTCAATGTGGTGGCTTTGAGTGGCTGCAAAATGCGATGAGCCGGGCTCTGAGCCCAGTTCCTTGGGGGCCTGTAATCCGTGCCCGGCAGGTGTGGAGAACAGATGGCAGCTCCGGGCCCGCGGGACGGTGCGGCTGTGTTCAGGGGCTCTCGGCTTATTAGTGCCTGGCCCCGGCTGCTCAGAGGCGAGGATTCTAGGCAGGGTGGATTGTAGGGGTGGGCGAAGAGGGAGCCGGCGGGGGGGAAGACAGCTTGCTTCAGCACGTCAGCAAGACGCACAGAATCCTGGTGCCGGCAGCCCGCTCCCCGGTGCTGACTTACTTATCTTTTCTTTCCCCCCGGCTCTGCAGACGAAGAAGATGGGGATCTCAGGAACCTGGAGAGCGCCCTGGGCGTCAAGAAGAAGAAAAGGGGTCCCCGCAAACAGAAGGAGAACAAGCCGGGGAAGCCCCGGAAGCGCAAAAAATTAGTAAGCAGTTTGCCGGGCGGCCGACTCGTCGGGGGCGGGGCAGCTGGAGGCGGGGTGTGTGTGTGATCTCAGACGGGGAGGGAGCAACGGGTGTGAGGGTGGGGCGGGTTGATCTTGGACAGGGAGGGGAATCTATGTGGGGACACCGTCCTTTTTGAGCTCGGTGGGCTGATCTTGCCGCCGAGCTGCGTTTATCGGCCCTGCCCGTCTCCTCAGCCCGAGAAGGCTCAAACCCAACGCCCAGAATCCGTTCGGCCTCTTTATTGGGGGCAGCATGTATTGGTGGTGCAGGATCCTATTCCCAGCTCTGACACTGGATAACCTAGAGCAAATCACTCCCTCCTCCTCCCCACCCCCACCGTGCCTCAGTTTCCCCATCTGCGAACTGATGCCGACCTCGTTTGTGAAACGCTTTGAGATCTATTGATGAAACGCATAACAGCCGGGGCACATGAGAGATTTCCCCCCTCGAATCCTTCCAGCCGGTTCGACCGAGATTGACATCCGCCCTGTCCCCGCTGGGAGCCGTTGTGTTCCTCGCCAATTAGCTCCCTCTTGACTTTGCCCCTCTCGCCCCTCAGGTGAGTGAGGATGAGTTTGAGTCGGACCGGGAGGAGTTCCGGGAGAAGTCGGAGAGCGGGAGCAGCGACTATGGAGGGGTAGCCAAGAAGAAGCGGCGGAAGCACCGGGAGAAGAAGGAGAAAAAGACCAAACGCCGGAAAAAGGTGGATGGTGATGCAGGCCAGAAAGTAAAGGTACAGAGCAGCGATCCACCCCCCGCTGCTGGCCGAGCTCTCTGGGGTGAAACCCCCTACCCCGGTGGCCCTCTGCACGTATAGGGGAAATCATCGCCTGGATCCGTTTCACGGGCTGGAGCCGATATTCCCATAGACTGTGAAGCCAGATGGGGCCGCCAGGTTTCATAGAATAGAATAGAATATCAGGGTTGGAAGGGACCTCAGGAGGTATTTAGTCCAACCCCCTGCTCAAAGTAGGACCAATCCTCAGACAGATTTTTGCCCTAGATCCCTAAATGGCCCCCTCAAGGATTGAACTCACAACCCTGGGTTTAGCAGGCCAATGCTCAAACCACTGAGAGAGCTATCCCTCCCCCAATTCAGTCCAACCTCCTGTCTAGCACAGGCCAGTCACTTCCACCCACTTACCCCTCAACTGAGCCCAAAGACCTAACCATCTCCAGAGACTAACCCAGCAGAGACCGAGATACCCCCACTGCCTGATTTCCCTGCCCTGGCAGGAGATTGATGAGGCAAGATGTGCCCGGAGGATCCCAACAGGCGGTCCACCCCCAAACCTGACGAGCCGTTGGACCCCGCGTGAACAGGGCGGCTGGAGAGAGGGATTCCCAGAGCCGTGGCGGGAGAGCTTAACTGGATTTTAGCGAGCGCCGTTTGGGAGCTTGCCTCAACTCCTTGCTATCCTGTGCATGCAATGAACCGAAGCAGCGGGCCACGGAACGCGCGCAAATGGACGGCGTGGTTAGATCGGCCTGGGCTGACAGCCGCTTCGCTCTGGACAGAGGCCTGTTTGCTAGCAAACTTCTGCCTCAAAATCTGCTTTTTGGCTGATATTTGGAAAGGGCACAAGGGACATCAGGAGTTAGGTGCATAAACTCTGGTAGGCCCTTCAGCCATTCCAAAGCACCTGCTCTTTCTCAAGATAACTCCCCTATTAGCGGAGTTTCCCTCCTCCCTGTTGTTTCGAAGCTGAGTTTGCCTTGGGACAGAAATCGCCCCTGTCCAAAGCGCTCTGGAATGCCGTTCTTTCGGACAAGGTGCGGGGCAAATGGATGGCGTTGGGGAAATCCCAAATCTGAAATTGTCCACCAGCAAAATGTTGTGGGTTTGGGGAGAATTTTCCTTTCGAAACCACATTTTTTCTTTTTAATTGAAAATAGTTTGTTCCGATGTTCAGCTTTGGGATTTGGGTTTTGTTCCCCTCTTTCACCCTTTGATTAACCTCCCTGAGAAAAAGTGGGAAGAACCCCCTCCCCAAAACGGGAAATCTGAAAATGGAAAACGGCAACGAAGCAACTGTTTTTTAGTTGAGACCTAGGACAGGCAGGGAACGCCTGAGTCACCAAGTTCGTGTCAGCTACGGCAGGCCCCCAATCAGACACTGGGCAAGGTCCGTCTTCAGACTCATTCGGCTGTCTCCCTCATGCCCCCCACTGGAAGGCTGTTCCTGACCCTCCCTTCCTCTGATGGGTATAATTCTGCTTCGGAGCTCCAGCCTCAGTTAATCCCCATCTGTTCCGCCAAAAATTGAAGTGACATTTCTCATTTTGATTTTCCCGCTTTGGGAGAAATGAAGCATTTAGTCAGTTTTGACAAAATCACATTTTCCAGTGGGAAGTTTTTCATGTGGAAAAAATCGGGAGTGTTTGAAAAGTATAGATTCAGTGGCACCAAAACATTTAACAAATTTGCATCCATTTTGCCAAATAGTTTTGGTCCCCAAGCAAAGTAACAAACAAAAAATTCCTAGGAACAAAAAAAAAGCTGAAAAATTCAAACTGTTTCTAAACGACTTTTCATCTAATACACCTCTACCCCGATATAATGCGACCCGATATAACACAAATCCGGATAGAACTCGGTAAAGCAGTGCTCGGGGGGGGGGGGGGGCTGCGCACTCAGGGGGATCAAAGCAAGTTCGATATAACGCAGTTTCACCTGTAACGCGGTAAGATGTTTTGGCTCCCGAGGACAGCTTTCTATCGAGGTAGAGGTGTAATTTCATTGAACAAAAATGGTAAATAGGGCTCAAAACTGAAATGAAACATTTTGATTTTTTTCAGTTGAAAGCGATTTTCTATTTCTTCATTTCCTGTTGTTTTACTCTGAAAAAATCCAAAATGTTTTGGAAAAAAAAAAGTTTGCAGACGAAACGTTTGATTTTTGTTTTCTTCGAAACAACTTTCAAAATTTCCCTTCGTTTTATTTTTTTTTTTTAAATGAAACCTGATGGAAATCAAAACCAATCATTTCATTTCCGGGCGAGCAAAAAGTTGCGTTCGACCCAAAACCGTTGGGTGTTTTTTTTTTTTTTTTGGGAGATGCCGAGAAGTTTGAAAAACTTTATTGCCCATGAACCGGAAAACCGAGACAGGTCCCCGCTCTTGTTGGGTTTAGTACGTGGCTGGCCATGCGCTAGACAGGAGGCCGTGCTGCATGATTTGGTAGAACCTTCTGGCCGTGAATGCTATGGCTCTATTTTGCCCTCTCCCTTTTGCTGCTAATTACTGGATCCTTGGCAATTCAGTATGGATGCTCCATTATGTCCTGTCTCTAGCAGGGACGTAGGAGAATGGTAGATCTCTCAGGACTGGAGTCTTTAGGATGCCTCTGTGGTGGTCCCTCACGCTTCCTCTCCACGCGCCAATCCTGGGAAACCTCCCACTGGGAGGGCAGGGGTGTATCCTCCTCTTTGGATAGGATCTGGCTAACGGGGAGCTTTTGGCTTGCTCAGCAGGTGGAGCAGAAGTCCTCGGCCCAGCTGCTCATGACCTGGGGGCTGGAAGACGTGGACCACGTATTCTCCGAGGAGGATTATCACACGCTCACCAACTACAAAGCCTTCAGCCAGTTCATGAGGTAAGATCCTGGAGTCTTCGGATTTCCCATTGAATCAGGCTGTAGGGTGGACAGTGGGTGGCAGCTAGGAGTCAGGACACCTGGGTTCTGTTCATGCCCCTGCCCTGTCATTTGACCTCGGGTGGGTCATCTCCCCTCCCACCCGTTGTCTGGGCAGAGAGGAAGGTTTCTGGGCAGGAACTGTACCTCATGCAGCGCCCGGCAGGCCTGCATTGGGATCTCTATGGGGTGGTGGGCCCCATATCTTGGTCAGGTGTGTCTGTCCGGTGCCTGGTGTGATGGGGTCCTGATCTTGGCCAGGGGGGGTCTGTGCAGCGCCCAGCACGATGGGGCCCCGATCTCGGTCGGGGCAGGGTGGGAGTTCTGTGCAGCACTGAGTCATGAGCTCGTTAGTAGTGCCTAATGAGGGTGCATGGAGCTGCTCTAGAGCATCTCTGTTCTGGCGGTGGGGTGCTGCCCCAGGTCTGCCTGCCCTATGGCTGGGGAGGAGAAGGATGAAAAGGCTCCCCCAATCCCTAAAATATGCCCCCGCTGCTGATCACGACCCTGGACCAAGCCGTCGCCGTCTCCCTCTGCCCCAGCCCCCTTGGCGGCAGCTGCCGCCAGCAGATCCTGAAGCGGGAGGAGGAAGTGGATCCAGTCTCAGCTCCCCCCACGCTCGGAAGCACCAGCTGTTCGGGCAGAAGGAACCCCAAGAAGACCGGTATCGTGTGTCAGTGGAGCCAGGGCTGATTGACACCAGCTGGGTTCTGGCCCCGTTGACTCCAACGGAGAGACGCCCATTGATACCAGCTGGGATCTGGCCCCGTTGACTCCAACGGAGAGACGCCCATTGACACCGGCTGGGATCTGGCCCCATTGACTCCAATGGAGAGACGCCCATTGACACCAGCTGGGATCTGGCCCCGTTGACTCCAACGGAGAGACGCCCATTGACACCAGCTGGGGTCTGGCCCCGTTGACTCCAATGGAGAGACGCCCATTGACACCGGCTGGGATCTGGCCCCGTTGACTCCAATGGAGAGACGCCCATTGACACCGGCTGGGATCTGGCCCCGTTGACTCCAATGGAGAGACGCCCATTGACACCAGCTGGGATCTGGCCCCGTTGACTCCAACGGAGAGACGCCCATTGACACCAGCTGGGATCTGGCCCCGTTGACTCCAATGGAGAGACGCCCATTGACACCAGCTGGGATCTGGCCCCGTTGACTCCAATGGAGAGACGCCCATTGACACCAGCTGGGGTCTGGCCCCATTGACTCCAATGGAGAGACGCCCATTGACACCAGCTGGGGATCTGGCCCCGTTGACTCCAACGGAGAGACGCCCATTGACACCAGCTGGGATCTGGCCCCATTGACTCCAATGGAGAGACGCCCATTGACACCAGCTGGGGTCTGGCCCCATTGACTCCAATGGAGAGACGCCCATTGACACCAGCTGGGGATCTGACCCCATTGACACCAGTTGGGGTCTTTCCTCTGCCGACCCCTGTCACTCTTCAGCCCGCTGTGCTAGGCCCGGAGGAGGGTCAGCCAGGAGACACGGGCTCTGCCATGCCGTCATTACCCCGATGACGCCCCAGCAGCCCGCCTCCATCATGCCTCACCCATCTGTAGGGACCTGGGCTGAGTGCCTGCTGGCAGAGCCCCAAGAAGCCCGGGAGAATGCCGTGGGGAGCTGGCAGGGTTCACGCTGGCGCCCTTGAGCGAGGGAGTTTGCGGCAGCCAGCTGAGGGGCTGGAGTCAGATCCTAGTCTTGCCAGGGGAGGATCTGCAGCCAAGAAGGCTTCCTTACTGGCTGGCGAGCGCAGCCGGCAGCCGTCCTGGCCGCGGAGAGCGAACACCTCCAGCCCTCCCAGAAAACCCAAGCCGGCGCCAAGTCTATTCAAGTGGAATTCCAGGCCCGGAGCGACGGGAGCCATGGCGCTGCCAGCTGGTTCCCGGGAGGAATTAAAGGCATCGGTAGTCGCCTAATTAGCCCTCAGAGCAGGTTCCCCGAATAGCAGAAGCACTCAGACTGGAGCTGACTTCTCGGTGTTTTCCATCGGGGGTCTCCTCTCCGGCTTGGCTTCCCGCAGGCCTTTGGAGCGAGCTGGGTGTCTATCGGCTCCTTTCAGCTGTGTCAGCTTTGGTCCTTCCCCGGGCCCAGAGATCAGGGGAGCAGCCCTGGATAGCACTGGCGGTCGCGTTTCACCAGGCCCGTTCTTTGCACGCAGCATCCTTTGCGCCGCTCAGGAAGGGACCTGGTCGGATCCACTTCAGAGGATTGGCTGAGGCGCCGACTACTGGGGACCACCCCACAGACCTCCCAGTTGGGAGGTAGGAGATGTGGGTTCTGCCCACCTCCCCCGTGTCTCAGTTTCCCTGTTTGTAAAACAGGGATAATATTCGTCCTGGTCCTTTGCAAAGGACCCCCACCACTCAGGATGGAACAATGCTGCTGGGACCGATTGCCTCTAGGGCCCGAACCAGAATATCCCCACAAGCGGTGGCCTTTTTCCCTACTCCCCGAGGCCGTAGCTGGGCTGGGAGCGCCACCTGGTGTCTGATTTGCCAAATCAGCTCTTTCCGTGAGTTGGATCTCGAGAGGTCTGGCCTCCACTAGGCCAGTCCACTGTGGGCGGACATGGAGAACAATTGGTCCCCGTCCTTTTTATAACAACCGTCTTACGGCTTTGAAGACTGCGACCGAGTCTTCTCTTCCCAAGACCTTTCCAGACTACGGTGTCCCTTGCAGGAGTCTGATTTGTCTTGTCTACCCCCAAGTTTCACTTCACTTAAAAACTACTTGCGTACAGAATCCCACATAAACATACCAAAGTGTCACAGTGCGCTACTACTGAACATGTTCTGATTTTCTCATTTTCACCCATATCATTATAAAATACATCGGTTGGAATCTAAATATTGTGCATATATTTGCATACAGTCTATAGAGCAGTATATAAAGACATCGCCGTATGACATTTTCGTTTGTACTCATGTCGCTCGTGCTTTTTATGTATGGGTGGCCACTTTATATCCGCAAACTGTGTTTGTGAATCATAGAATCATAGAAGATTAGGGTTGGAGGAGATCTCAGGAGGTATCTAGTCCAATCCCCTGCTCAAAGCAGGACCAATCCTAACTAAATCATTCCAGCCAGGGCTTTGTCAAGCCAGGCCTTAAAAACTTCTAAGGAAGGAGATTCCACCACCTCCCTAGGGAACCCATTCCAGTGCTTCACCACCCTCCTAGTGAAATAGTGTTTCCTAATATCCAACCTGGACCTCCCCCACTGCAACTTGAGACCATTGCTTCTTGTTCTGTCATCTGCCACCACTGAGAACAGTTTAGATCCATTCTCTTTGGAACCCCCCTTCAGCTAGTTGAAGGCTGCTATCAAATCCCCCCTCACTCTTCTCTTCTGCAGACTAAACAATCCCAGTTCCCTCAGCCTCTCCTTGTAAATCCTGTGCCCGAGCCCCCTGATCATTTTTGTTGCCCTCTGCTGGACTCTCTCCAATTTGTCCACATTGCTTGTGTAGTGGAGGGCCCAAAACTGGAAGCAATACTCCAGATGTGGCCTCACCGATGCTGAATAGAGGGGAATAATCACGTCCCTCGATCTGCTGGCAATGCTCCTATTAATACAGCCCAAAATGCCGTTGGCCTTCTTGGCAATGAGGGCACACTGCTGACTCATATCCAGCTTCTCGTCCACTGTAATCCCCAGGTCCTTTTCTGCAGAACTGCCGCTTAGCCAGTTGGTCCCCAGCCTGTAGCAGTGCCTGGGATTCCGCATAGGTCACGTTTTTTCTAAAGCCCTGAGCGTTTTGTTGTTGTTGCTCTTCTCTGGATTCTCTCCAGTTTGGCCACGTGGCTGTTAAAGCCCAAAATGGGACGCAGTCCTCCAGCTTGGCAGCGCGGAACAGTCGCCGTGTCACGATCCCTTGGCGTGCTCTGTAAAAACGCGGTGCGACTCCGAACTGATCCTTTATCAACAGGATCAGGCTGTCGTTCTAACCGGAATCATAGACGGGATCTCGAGAGGTCGCCTAGTCCAGTCCCCCGCACTCCTGGCGGAAGTAAGTATTATCTAGACCATCCCTGACGGGCGTTTGTCTAATGAAGAGGGGAATACAGATGATGTGTGTGCTACAGAGCAGAAATGCGTCACAAAGAGAGGGGGCGTTGCCCCTCTTAAAACCCAGATGGTTGTTTCCGTTCAGAGGAGAAATGGATGATAGAAGTCAGATATCCTCTTAGGTGCCGGGTGAGTAAAAGCGTGGGTGGTGCCTTTTTTTTTTTATTGCTCTCCCTGTTCCCTCCACCTGGCTACGCCACTGCTAGCCAGCCCTGTGGCCCAAGGAGCTCTGTCCATTGGCCTCCTCCTAGGACACGACTGCCTTTCTCTCGCTTTCCACTGGCTTGCTGTCACTCTCTCTCTCCCACGCACACTGCAACCAAATCAATCCCATGGAAACACCCTTAGCTTTTGCTCTGCATTGCTTTGGGCATTGGCTTCCTGTTCTTTCAACTTTCACTCCATAGAGGGATATTTAATTGCTCCTTTGGTTTAGCCCTATGAGCCTTGGCATTGGCCAGTGTTGCATGTTTCAGATGCAATAAAACCGCTATTAGAAAATACCTGCCCAGAAGGGAAATTTCATCCTCTCTATTTGTGTTTATGCCCTTTCTCCTGTCTAATGAGATCATATAAATGTCTGAGTGTGCGCAACAGGGTAGCAACTCCTCAGCCTCTCTGTGTATCCCACTACAGCGGGACAGAGCACCACCCTGACCGGGTGTGGGCCGTCCATCTAAATGAAACGTTTGGGCTCATTTGGAATGTCAGGTCATTTCTTTTCCCTTGATGCGAACAATTCGGTGAAACCGACACCAATTCACCAATTGTTCATCGGCGACGCCAAATCCGTTGGGGGGGGGGGGGGGGGCTTTTTGGCTGAAAATTTTTGCCCAGCATTCTTCTAAGGGCCTCTCCTATTCCAAGTAGGTTTTGAGAGATGTCAGTGTTTTATCTACTAGCTGACCTATCTCTCGAGTGGGGCTTCACATGTGACTAAGGCTCCATTATCTCTGCCTAATGTGCTTCTCGCCACTTAGCTAGTGCATTAGGCGGCAGGGTGGTAAATTATTCAGACTGAAGGACAGGTGTCAACATAAAAGAACAAAGAACATCCTTCTTCCCTGTTTTGCCAGCACTTAACAGACACACCCGGTGACCGAGATCAGGGTCCCTGGGGTGCAGGGTGCTGCACAGACACATAGCGAGAGAGACTGTCCCAGACCCCAAAGTGCTTACAGCCTAAATAGGCAAAACAATGGGGTGCGAGGGGAAACCGAGGCACAGAGCAGGGCAGGGAGTCTCTCGAAGTCGTGGAGCTGGGACCAGAACCCAGGCGTCCTGCGTCCCAGTCGGTCCCCCGTGCACTAGCCCACACCGCCGCCTTCTCTTGCCCTTCGTTCGTGACCTGGCCCCGTCGGGTTCCCACCGCGATTTGGGGCGTCTGGGTTCTGTTGCGATACAACTCTGCAGCCGAGGCGACGGTTTGCTAACTTGCAAGCTCCAGCGGCTTGCAGTGGGTCTCCCCGCCTGGGAATTTGGAGGTCTGGGGGTTGCTGACGCCCGGGACCTTTCTCTGGGCCTGTTTCCCGACGCTCTAAAATAGAAGTAATGAGGAACACTACTTCAAGCAAAGCCTGTGCTGGTGCAGATTGGTATCGGTGCAGGCTCTGGCTGCTTTCTTAACTTTGTGAACACAGAAATATGCTTGTGATCCTAAAGTCTTAGCACCTTCGGTGCTGTTTTGCTGGTGAGCCGCTGTAGAGTCAGCTTCTGCTTCCTTTGCTGCCGGTGTAAATCTGGAATGTCTCCCTTGGCTTCAGAGATTGACGCCGGGGTAACGGAGGGAGAGGAATTTAACGCTCCGGGCGTGTTTCTCCTCTGACCTGGCTGTGAATCGGTTGCACTCCCAAATCGCGACTTTCATTTCAAAAGCAAGACCAAAGTCTGGCGCTTTTACGGCAGCCCAGAAAACACTTGCTTCACTCTGAGGGTTATCCAAGGCAGCCTGAGTCTGCAGAGAGCCTGAAACCAAATCCACGTTGGGTGCGAACTGCCCCTAACGTGACTGACGCAGGCACATCGGCCTGAGAGGATAGCACTGGGGGGGAGGGAGCTGCCCGGAGATTAGCTGGTGTCTGCAGAGAGCCTGAGCCAGTTGCTCAGAGAGGTGTTGAACTAAGCCTGTGCGTCTCCGCGGGTGCTAACTCCGATGGCAGGGACGGCATCGGCGTCGACTTTGTGGGTGCGCCAGGTCTGGAGCACTCACGGGAAAGAAAATTGTGCCGGCAGCCCCGCTGACCAGCTCCTCCGCCTCCTCGCCAGCGCCTCCCACCTGCCAGTGATCAGCTGTTCGGCAGCATGCAGGAGGCGCTGGGGGAGGCAGAGGAGTGGGAGCAGGAAGAGGCGGGGCAGGTGCTTGGGAAATAGGTGGAGCGGGGGTGGGACCTGTGGCAGAGCAGGGGCAGGAAGAGGCGGTGGGGAGAGGCGGGGCAGGGGTGGGAAGAGGTGGGGATGGAAGAGGCAGCGGGAGGGGCTTGGTGGAAAGGGGTGGAGTGGGTGCAGGGCCTGGGGCAGACCAGGAGCGGGAAGAGGCAGGGTAGGGGCAGGAGGAGGCGGAGAGGGGGCAGAGCGGGGTCGGGAAGAGGCGAGGTGGGGGCAGGAAGAGGCGGAGGGGGGCAGAATGGGTCGGGAAGAGGCGAGGTGGGGGCAGGAAGAGGTGGAGAGGGGCAGAGCGGGGTCAGGAAGAGGCAAGGTCGGGGCAGGAAAAGGTGGAGAGGGGGCAGAGCGGGGTCAGGAAGAGGCGAGGCCGGGGCAGGAAGAGGTGGATGGGGGCAGAATGGGTTGGGAAGAGGTGAGGTGGGGGCAAGAAGAGGTGGAGGGGGGCAGAGCGGGGGCAGGAAGAGGTGGAGGGGGGCAGAGCGGGGTCGGGAAGAGGCGGGGCGGGGGCAGGAAGAGGTGGAGGGGGGCAGAATGGGGCAGGAAGAGGTGAGGTGGGGGCAGGAAGAGGTGGAGAGGGGGCAGAGCGGGGGCAGGAAGAGGTGAGGTGGGGGCAGGAAGAGGTGGAGAGGGGCAGAGCGGGGGCAGGAAGAGGCGAGGCCGGGGCAGGAAGAGGTGGATGGGGGCAGAATGGGTCGGGAAAAGGCGAGGTGGGGGCAGGAAGAGGCGGAGGGGGGCAGAATGGGTCGGGAAGAGGCGAGGTGGGGTTGGGAAGAGGCGAGGTGGGGGCAGGAAGAGGTGGAGGGGGGCAGAGCGGGGTCGGGAAGAGGCAAGGTGGGGGCAGAAAGAGGTGGAGAGAGGGCAGAGCGGGGTCAGGAAGAGGTGGGACAGGGGCAGAAAGAGGCGGAGAGGGGGCAGAGCGGGGTTGGGAAGAGGCAAGGTGGGGGCAGGAAGAGGCGGAGGGGGGCAGAATGGGTCGGGAAGAGGCGAGGTGGGGTCGGGAAGAGGCGAGGTGGGGGCAGGAAGAGGTGGAGAGGGGGCAGAGCGGGGTCAGGAAGAGGCGAGGACGGGGCAGGAAGAGGCGGAGAGGGGGCAGAGCGGGGGCAGGAAGAGGCGAGGACGGGGCAGGAAGAGGTGGAGAGGGGGCAGAGCGGGGTCGGGAAGAGGTGAGGTGGGGGCAGGAAGAGGCAGAGCGGGGGCAGAATGGGTCGGGAAGAGGAGAGGTGGGGGCAGGAAGAGGTGGAAAGGGGGCAGAATGGGGTGGGAAGAGGCGGGGAGGAGCAGAGCGGGGGCAGGAAGAGGCGGGGCGAGGGCGGGAAGAGGTGGAGAGGCGGCAGAATGGGGTGGGGCGAGGCTGGGAAGAGGCAGGGCGGGGCGGGGGCAGGAAGAGGCGGTGAGGAGCAGAGTGGGGGCAGGAAGAGGCAGGGTGGGGACGGGAAGAGGCGGGGCGGGGGCAGGAAGGGGGAGGGGTGGGCGCAGGGCCTGGGGCGGAGCAGGGCTCGAGCACAGCCGGGAACTCTTGGCAGAGCAGCGGGGTGACCCATGCCGCTGCTCGTCGCAGGGAGCCTGCAGGGGGTGGGGGGCGCTCAGTTCTGGAGTGGGGATGGGGGACTCTGCTCCCAAAGGCCCAGCCGTCGCCGCACTCACCCTCCCCCCCGTTTTGTCTCATGCCGCACAGGCCTCTCATTGCCAAAAAGAACCCCAAGATCCCCATGTCCAAGATGATGACCATCCTGGGCGCCAAGTGGCGGGAGTTCAGCGCCAACAACCCCTTCAAGGGCTCGGCAGCGGCTGTGGCGGCGGCGGCAGCGGCGGCGGCAGCTGCCGTGGCTGAGCAGGTGTCGGCCGCCGTCTCGGCCGTGACTACCGAGCCGCAGCCCGCTCCCATCCGCAAAGCCAAAACCAAAGAAGGGAAAGGTGAGTCGCCCGGGTTCCCGTTCCGCTTGTCTCCTGTGGGGTGAGGGAGGGGGTTGGACTACATCTCCCAGGATGCACTAGGGCCAGAGACTATGACGATGCACTGCTTCTCCTCCCCCAAGACCATGGGGGAGCATTATGGGGGATGTAATCCCACCAGGGACCCCAGACTACAGAGGGGAAGGGGCGCATGAAGCACCCACCACTACAATACCCACGATGCTTCTTGCCCGGGTATGCCCATGATGCAACCCTTCTCCAAGACCACGGTGCATCATGGGATATGTAGTCTGACCAGGAATATTGGCCTATAGAGGACAATAGCTGCATGGGGCACCTGCAACTACAATTCCCATGATGCATCAGGGCCGGGAGAGGAAAGGCCCTGTGTCTCATTCCCCTCCCCACCCACCTGGACCCCTGGGTTCTCTCCCCAGCTCTGGGAGGGGAGTGGGAGCTGGTGGGTTAGAGCAGGGGGCGCTGGGAGCCCGGATGACTGAGTTCTCTCCCCAGCTCTGGGAGGGTAGGGGGCGCTGGTGGGTTGGGGCGGCTGGGAGCCCGGACTCCTGGGTTCTACCCCCAGCTGCTTTAATTGTGACCTAGGGCTGGTCCCTTCCCCGTGCCTCAGTTTCCCCTTCTGAGACAGGAGGCCAGCCATGCCTGTCCAGGAGGTGGATTTGGAGCCTTTGATCCATCTCACTTTCTTTGACAAAAGGGCCGGGTCACAAAAGGCGAAGCAAGAGCCCTCGCGTGCCGGAGATGAAGAGGAAGATGAAGGGGAAGAGGATGGCTCCTCTGAAGATCAAGCTGGGCATGATCGGGGGGAAGCGGAAGAAGAGCAGCTCTGTAAGCCACGCCCCTGGGGGCCGTGGGCGGGGGGGAGCCAGGGGTGGGGGCTGGGAGGTCACGCCGGTCCCCAACTCTCACGAGGTCTCCCCGGCTCGAATCCATGCTTCAAAATAACCGGGCTGGGACTCGGGGCACCCGACTGACCCATGCTCCAGCAGGGTCCTACGTCCCAAGTCCCGAGAGAAGCCCACTCGCCTTCGGCGCTTCCTGCCGTCACACCTCCGTTACGACCCGCTGCCCTGCCCTCCCGGCTTTCGGTAACCCCTGGGAGAAACTGAGGCACGCAGGTGCAGCCTTCGGACTCGACGTTAAGAGCATTCCCAGGCGAGTGCTGACCCAGGAGGCTGGGAAAAGCCTCTGTGGTGTGAAGAACTGCGGGCCGCAGTGCCCGAGTATTTGCAGTAACGGGTCCCGACAGGCGGGCTTTTTATCCCAGGCCTCGGGGCGCCGGGTACGACACGGCCTGTCCCAGCTGGGTCTCATGTGCGACCGCAGGGGCCCCACTAATCCGTGGCCCTGGTCTCTTCGGTCCCACAGATGCCCCTCCTGTGCCAGGTCTCGGGGGAGGGTCGATGACCCCACGTGACCCGCCATCCGTCCCCGTTCCCCCCGCCCCCTCCCGTTTGCGCCTCTGGCCGAGCCCCTCCTAACGAGGGCCGCTCTGGTTATGTACAGCATGTGTTTCAGAGCGACGAGGTGGGCGAGATGGAGGAGGAGTCTGACGTCGACAACTCCAGCGTCCACAGCTCCTCGGTGCGCTCCGACAGCTCGGGGCGGGTCAAGAAACTCAAGCGGGGCCGACCCGGCCGGAAAAGGAAGAAGGGTGAGCGTGGCCCTGGCAGCTGGGCGGGAGGAGCTTTCTGGCCAGGGGTGGGGCTTCTCAGGGTGAGAGGAGCTTTTCCCCAGGGGGCAGAGCAGATATGTCCATTGGAATGACAGCCCGTGGGCCGAAATTGATTGAGAGACGCTCCAGCTGTCGCTGGCTTGCAGCAGAGGGGTTTGTAGTGTACCAGAGAGGGTTAGATGGGCCCAGGGGTCAGAGCCAGCGTGCCGGGGGGTGAGCCGGGAGACCGGGCTTGATGGGCCCAGGGGTCAGAGCCGGTGTGCCAGAGGGCGTGCCGGGACACCCGTCTAGATGGGCACAGGGGTCAGAGCCAGCGTGCTGGGAGACCGGGCTAGATGGGCCCAGGGGTCAGAGACGGTGTGCCGGGGGGCGAGCCGGGAGACCGGGCTAGATGGGCACAGGGGTCAGAGCCAGCGTGCCAGACGGCGTGCTGGGAGACCGGGCTAGAAGGGCACAGGGGTCAGAGCCGGTGTGCCAGAGGGCGTGCCGGGACACCCGGCTAGATGGGCACAGGGGTCAGAGCCAGTGTGCTGGGAGACCGGGCTAGATGGGCACAGGGGTCAGAGCCGGCGTGCAGGGGACCGGGCTAGATGGGCCCAGGGGTCAGAGCCGGTGTGCCAGAGGGCGTGCCGGGACACCTGGCTAGATGGGCACAGGGGTCAGAGCCAGCGTGCTGGGAGACCGGGCTAGATGGGCACAGGGGTCAGAGCCGGCGTGCAGGGGACCGGGCTAGATGGGCCCAGGGGTCAGAGCCGGTGTGCCAGAGGGCATGCCGGGAGACCAGGCTAGATGGTCTGACTCGGGCCAGCAGTCCCTAAGATGTAGCTCGCCCCGGCTTGTGCAAAAAGGCCCTGGTAGCTTACAACTGTGACTCAGTGCGATATGCGTAGTATTCAAATACTTGACGTGCATCAGTCCAGGACCCCAAGGTAGACAGGCTGGGATGTCGGCCATTCACTTCCATGCTTCAGGGCATGAGCTGTCTGAGGGGGTCAGGTAGCATCTTCTGGCATTCCTTAAAACGGAAAGGCCCCATGTCTCATTCCGTGCCTCCCTGTGCCAGGCAATTCCTGCCCTGGGGCCGGATGGGAGCCAGCGTCCCCTAGAGGGGACAGGCCCCTGCCCCATTCCCCGCCCCCCTGAGCTAGCCTGTGGGTACGACAGTGATGCAAACTCTGACCGTTATTGTATTACAGCGATCTCTGCAATCCCAGTCCAGGATCGGGGGCCCGTGGTGCTGGGCGCTGCGCAGACGCATGGTGAGAGGCCTCCCCTCACCCAGACGAGCTGTTCCAAGGCTGGGGAGGGATCGTGGTATCTCGTCTGACCTCCTTGGGGGACACTTCCCTGAAGGAATTCAAGTGGTTGAACCAGAGCGTCTCTAGTTCCTATAATAACAGACTTTAACTCCTATCTAGTGCTTTCCACAGGAGATTGGTGTCATTATGTCCATTTAGAGAAAGGGAAACTGAGGCACGAGGCAGCAAATTGCCCAGTGCCAAGCTGGGAACAGAACCCAGTTCTCCTGTGTCCCGGTTCAGTGGGTTTCTAGCTTGTTTTGGTAAATTTCACATTTCAAATTGTTTTTTTTTTTATCTATTATTATTTTTTTTTTAGTTAAGTAGCCTGTAGAGAAGCCCTGAATAGATAGAGGCTAAGTGGGGAAACTGAAGCACAGAGGAAGTGACTTAACGCAGCTAGGCAGGGATAAAGCTCTCCCATGTCCTCCATCGAGCCAGACTTCCTCTGCTCCTAGTACGGACAATGCGGGAATCTTTCGATGAATTGTTTCTTCATCATCGGAAAATGCCGATTTGTGAAATCCGAAAGCATTCAGAACAGGTCGGGCTTGGGGAATTTTTCCGACTCAACCAAAATCCCAAGGCAGAGGGGAGGGGTTCGAAACCGTCGACATGAAAAGTTCCAGTTGGAAACAACTCTTTGTTCAGAAATCTGAGCTAATTAGGCTGCGAGGGGAAAAGCGCTCGCGATTGAAACGAACCATTATGAGATTCTCCAAATGAATCATTTTGATCGTCCCAAAACGGGAAAAAAATTCTGATCGTTCTGTTCTCGATTGGTTTTTTGAGAGGTCACGTTTTCGACCCGATTCAAGGCAGGGAAAAAATACCGTGAACTCTCAAAAATATTCATGGGACAGGAGAAATCTTGAAATTGTGGTTTCCGTTCTTTGGTTCGAAATGCCGTTTTGTTTAGAATTCGACTGGGAAAAGGTTGAAGTTGGGAATATTTTCAACATTGAAACTAGTCAAAATCATGAATGTTTTTGAAAGGGAAGCGAATTAGATCCCAAAAGGTGGAAATCAGCCACATTTCAAGCTGATTGGACTGAAAAAGATGCACATTTTCCGCTGGAAGAACGGTCAGAATTGCAAACGCTTTTGAAACATGAGCTAATTGGACTACAAAAAAAGTTTGGAAACGGTCCAAATTGAAACCAAAGTTTTAGAAAGTCGCCAAACAGATTGTTTCGATTGACCCGACGTGAGGAAAAGAGAAAGTTTGCTCAGCCCGCCGCGATCGGTGAACTTCTGAGCTTTTCGGCCTGGCCTGAGACGGGATGGCTGGGTGGGGATCCTGACCTCGCGGGGACGGGAAATCCGTTTCCTGGCCTGCGGGAACGGCGTGTCCCGGGAGGTCTGGGCGCCGCCTTCTGCAGCGTCTACTTTTGCGTCCCCTCCCAGTGCCGGGCGAGGAGGAGGTTGATGGCTACGAGACGGACCACCAGGACTACTGCGAGGTGTGCCAACAGGGTGGCGAGATCATCCTCTGCGACACCTGCCCCAGGGCCTATCACCTGGTGTGTCTGGACCCCGAACTCGACAAGGCGCCCGAGGGCAAATGGAGTTGTCCCCACTGCGTAAGCCACCCCTGTTCCTTCCTGGCCGCCCCCCGCTCCCCTGCCCGCCTAGGTACCATCCCTGTGCCCCGTAGACCCCCCCGCTGCCTTTCCCAGGAGTGCCTGGTGCATTTTGGGTGCTACTGAGAAATCAGTGCCCTTGGAGGCCTGGCACGTGTGATCCGGGTGACCTGAGTGCTGGCGGCTGCTGAAAAGCCGACCAGCCTGACTCGGTTTCCCTGGGCAGGCTGCTCGAATTTGGAGAGAAGAGAGTCCGGCTTTCTCTGAGAGAGGCTATTGATCTCTGCCTGGCCGTGCGTCCCACTGGGCGCCTGGGCCCACGCCTGGCGTCGGGTCCCTGCCTGGGCGTGCGTCCCGCTGGGCTCCTGGGCCCACGCCTGGCGTCGGGTCCCTGCCTGGGCGTGCGTCCCGCTGGGCGCCTGGGCCCACGCCTGGCTTCGGGTCCCTGCCTGGGCGTGCGTCCCGCTGGGCTCCTGGGCCCACGCCTGGCGTCGGGTCCCTGCCTGGGCGTGCGTCCCGCTGGGCGCCTGGGCCCACGCCTGGCTTCGGGTCCCTGCCTGGGCGTGCGTCCCGCTGGGCGCCTGGGCCCACGCCTGGCGTCGGGTCCCTGCCTGGGCGTGCGTCCCGCTGGGCGCCTGGGCCCACGCCTGGCGTCGGGTCCCTGCCTGGGCGTGCGTCCCGCTGGGCGCCTGGGCCCACGCCTGGCGTCGGGTCCCTGCCTGGGCGTGCGTCCCGCTGGGCGCCTGGGCCCACGCCTGGCTTCGGGTCCCTGCCTGGGCGTGCGTCCCGCTGGGCGCCTGGGCCCACGCCTGGCGTCGGGTCCCTGCCTGGGCGTGCGTCCCGCTGGGCGCCTGGGCCCACGCCTGGCGTCGGGTCCCTGCCTGGGCGTGCGTCCCGCTGGGCGCCTGGGCCCACGCCTGGCGTCGGGTCCCTGCCTGGGCGTGCGTCCCGCTGGGCTCCTGGGCCCACGCTTGGACGTACGTCTCGCTGGGCGCCTGCGTGTGGCTCGCGCTCTCGGCCTCGCCTGTCTCACCCGCTGCCTCGCTCCCCCCCGCAGGAGAAGGAGGGGGTGCAGTGGGAAGCCAAGGAGGAAGATGAGGAGTACGAGGAAGAGCTGGAGGAGGAAGGCGAGAAGGAGGAGGAGGACGACCACATGGAGTACTGCCGGGTCTGCAAGGACGGCGGGGAGCTGCTGTGCTGTGACGCCTGCATCTCCTCCTACCACATCCACTGCCTCAACCCGCCGCTGCCCGAGATCCCCAACGGCGAATGGCTCTGCCCTCGCTGCACGGTAGGGGCCCCCTGCTCCACTCCCTGCGCCGGGGGAGACCCAGGCCCCCTCCCACTGGCCTCCCCGGGCTGAGTACCGAGGGAAAAGCGCCATGGGGAGATCTCTGCATTGTAAAGCGGCTCTGGGGCCTTTTCGTCCTGCGGGATCCCAGAGAGACTGGGAGTTCGTGGACGTGGGGAGAGCTGGAAAAATGGAGCAGAGACGCAGCCACCTCTGGGGCGGGGCGGCTGGTTACCCAGGGACCCCTTGCCCGGCGCTGAGATGCAGCCACCTCTAAGGTGGGGCGGCTGGTTACCCAGGAACCCCTCGCCTGGTGCTGAGATGTGGCCACCTCTGGGGCGGGGCGGCTGGTTACCCAGGGACCCCTCATCCAGTGCTGAGATGCAGCCACCTCTGGGGTGGGGCATATCAGCTGTTCTGAGGCAGGATGACCAAACGTAACAGGGCCTTTTTAGGACAGGAAGTGGAGTCCTGCCCAGAGTGCAAGGGGGCAGCAGACCCTGCGGGGATTGGGGGGAGCTGGTGCTGAATCCGAGCGGGACCCGGTGCCCGGGTGGGAGTCCGGGGGCGGGGGGGGCCGCGCGGCAGGCCTGACTCTCCCTCCATCCCCTCCGCAGTGCCCTGTGCTGAAGGGCCGGGTCCAGAAGATCCTGCACTGGCGCTGGGGGGAGCCGCCCCCGCCCGTGCTGGTGCCCCGGCCGCCCGACGCCGCCGCGGACGAGCCCTCGCCCAAGGCGCTGCAGGGGCGCTCGGAGCGGGAGTTCTTCGTCAAGTGGGTTGGCCAGTCGTACTGGCACTGCTCCTGGGCCAAGGAGCTGCAGGTAGCTCTCCGGGGAGGGCTGGGGGGATGGGCCGGGAGGGTGTGGGGGCGCGGGATGGGCCGGGGGGTGTTGGGGTGCATGGGGCTCTGTGCGGAGCCTGGCAAAGCCCCAGTAGCTGCCCCGGGGCTCGGCCGGCCGAGCGCCTCACCCCCTTTCCTCTCCCTGCCCGGCGCCCAGCTGGAGATCTTCCACCTGGTGATGTACCGCAACTACCAGCGCAAGAACGACATGGACGAGCCGCCCCCACTAGACTACGGCTCCGGCGAGGACGACGGCAAGAGCGAGAAGCGGAAGAGCAAAGACCCGCTCTATGCCCAGATGGAGGAACGCTTCTACCGCTACGGCATCAAGCCCGAGTGGATGGCCATTCACCGCATCATCAACCACAGGTGGGCCGGGGCGAGGCCCCGGGTGTCCCCGTCTACCCCCCGCACTGCCCCGGGTGTCCCCGTCTGCCCCCCACGCTGCTCTGGGCGTTCCCGTCTGCCCCCCCGCGCTGCCCTAGGGCCCTGGGCATGCCCCCGTCTGCCCCCTATGCTGCCCTGGGCATGCCCCTGTCTGCCCACTACGCTGCCCTGGGCGTGCCCTTGTCTGCCCCCCCCGGGCCCTGGGTGTCCCCGTCTGCCCCCCAGCACTGCCCTGGGTGTCCCCGTCTGCCCCCTGCGCTGCCCTGGGTGCCCCCCGTCTGCTCCCGCGCTGCCCTGGGGCCCTGGGTGTCCCCGTCTGCCCCTGTGCTGCCCCGGGTGTCCCCGTCTGCCCCCCACGCTGCTCTGGGCGTTCCCGTCTGCCCCCCTGCACTGCCCTAGGGCCCTGGGCATGCCCCTGTCTGCCCACTACGCTGCCCTGGGCGTGCCCTTGTCTGCCCCCCCCGGGCACTGGGTGTCCCCGTCTGCCCCCCAGCGCTACCCTGGGTGTCCCCGTCTGCCCCCTGTGCTGCCCTGGGTGCCCCCCGTCTGCCCTCTGCGCACTGCCCTGGGTGCCCCCCGTTTGCCCCCTGCGCTGCCCTGGGTGTGCCCCCGTCTGCTCCCGCGCTGCCCTGGGGCCCTGGGCATGCCCCTGTCTGCCCCCTACGCTGCCCTGGGCATGCCCCTGTCTGCCCCCTACGCTGCCCTGGGCGTGCCCTTGTCTGCCCCCCCCGGGCCCTGGGTGTCCCTGTCTGCCCCCCACACTGCTCTGGGCGTTCCCGTCTGCCCCCCCGCGCTGCCCTAGGGCCCTGGGCATGCCCCTGTCTGCCCCCTATGCTGCCCTGGGCATGCCCCTGTCTGCCCACTACGCTGCCCTGGGCATGCCCTTGTCTGCCCCTCCAGGCCCTGGGTGTCCCCGTCTGCCCCCCCAGCGCTACCCTGGGTGTCCCCGTCTGCCCCCTGTGCTGCCCTGGGTGCCCCCCGTTTGCCTCCTGCGCTGCCCTGGGTGCCCCCCGTCTGCTCCCGCGCTGCCCTGGGGCCCTAGGTGTCCCCGTCTGCCCCCTGTGCTGCCCCAGGTGTCCCCGTCTGCCCCCTGCGCTGCCCTGGGGCCCTGGGTGTCTCCCCCTCTCCCCCTGCTCCACCCTCAGTGACCCCTGGGCGGCCCCGCGGAGAGCTGGGGACCCTCATTTCTGTCCCCAAAGTCCCCAGCACTGCACTGCGCATTGGGCGGGGGGCTGTCAGCTGATTGCCCAGAGCCACGCAGCCCGTTCCAGCCGCCGGCCCCCATCTCCCTCCAGCACATCCCACCCCCTCCCTCCCCCCGTCCCTCACCGGTTCCCTCCGGCACATCCCACCCCCGTCCCTCACTGGCTCCCTCCGACACATCCCACCCTCCCCCGTCCTTCACCGGCTCCCTCCGGCACATCCCACCGCCCCATCCCTCACTGGCTCCCTCCCTGGGCAGCATCGACAAGAAGGGGAACTACCACTACCTGGTGAAGTGGCGCGACCTGCCCTACGACCAGTCCACGTGGGAGGAGGACGAGATGGCCATCCCCGACTTCGACTTCCACAAGCACGCCTACTGGAGACACAGGTACCCGCCGGGGGGAGCCGGGGAGCCCTTAGGATGGGGGGTCGGCAACCGGCCAGCCCCGGCTTTGGCCTTGAAACGAAGCAAAGGTTTTTCTAACCGCCGGCGGAGCCAAGCTCGGGAGCTGCGGGGGGGCAAAAAAAACCAAACTGGTTTCTCGATCCGTTTACGGAGGGGACGGGGCGAGGGGTCTGGGGGCGTTCTTCAGCGTGGGGCGCGGCTTGCCTGCCGGCATCCTCTGCCCCACGGCTCGCCGATTCCCTGCCATGGCGTGGGGCTTCCGGGGCCCCCCACGCTCTGTCCTGTTCGCCGCCGGTTACCTCTGCCCCGGAGCCAGGTCAATTCCTAACCCATCTCTCACCTGCCCAGGGAGCTGATCATGGGTGAGGACCCGGCCCAGCCCCGCAGGTACAAGAAGAAGAAGAAGGAGATGCCATCGGAGGGCCCCCCAAACTCCCCCACCAATGACGTGAGTGTGTGTGTGTGTGTGTGTGTGCCCCACGCCGCGCCCCCGAGGTTTCCAGGAGGAGGATGCCGGATGCTGGAGGCACCCGGGAGCTGGGGTAACAGGGGGCGCTCCTCCAGTGGAGAACTGAATGGGGCTCGGTGATAGGAGTGTGTGTGTGGGGGGGGACGGTGGGTCACTGACTCTGTGTGTGTGTGTGTGTGTGTGTGTGGTTGGTTGGTTGGTTGGTTGGTACGACTCCGTGTGTGCAGGGTGGATTTGATTTAAATCAAATCTAGTTAAATCCTGATTTAAATCACTAGTCAGGAAGACTCGATTCAATCATGGTTTTCTACACAAAAGTGCATTCTTGTGGGTTGTTATAACCTCAATACATATTCTTCACACCTCAGAGCTAGCTGTCGCTTTCGTTTGTAGAAGGTCCACATGATAAATTTTTAAACAGTGATTTACTCTGAAAACTTTCCAGCCGAGTTTTACAGCTATATCAGAAAATGAATGATTGATGGGTTGGTTATTTCGTTTACCAAAGATAATTGAAGCAGATATTTCTGAAGTCATTGGGAGATGAACTATCTCCAATTCAGCTACACCTCTACCCCGATATAATGCTGTCCTCGGGAGCCAAAAAATCTCACTGCGTTACAGGTGAAACTGCGTTATATCGAACTTGCTTTGATCTGCCAGAGCGCGCAGCCCTGCCCCCCCCCCGGAGTGCTGCTTTACCGTGTTATATCTGAATTCGTGTTATATCATGTCGCGTTATATCAGGGTAGAGGTGTATCTCCAATTCATCAATATTTAGAGGATTTTCTTGCCAGGCTGTATTAGGAGGAGAACATCACCAGACAGACATTTAAATTGTTTTATTTAACTAAAACAACAACATTAAGTATTCTGGATTTTTTTTCTTCAATGGCAAACATAATCTTTTAACAAAAAAGCATATGTCCCTCACTTCTCACATTTACCTCCAGACGTCTTCTCCTTGGCCATGTCTATTCCGCCCCCAACAATCTTCTCGTCATTGAACTTTTTGAAACGTTTCACTTTTAGAGAGAGGTCAGGGACTGACTCCGTGGCCACAAATGTGCGGAGGGACAATAGGGCTGAGGTCTCTTATTTCGCACCTCGATATATTAGTTATTTATTTTAAAACATTTTTGCTGCTAACAAGTGTGTTACCTCTGGAGACACAAATCCACAGTTGGAGACCTGCAAAACTAAGCATCTCTGCTGGTATCTTCTAGACTGAGCACTGAGTCCCATTGGGGAGATCGAAAGATTAACCGAAATAATCGATACAGAAGCCTGTGGAACCCCATAAAATTGGGTCCCTAATCCATGAACTATTAGAACTCACTCACAAAACTTTTCTTAAACATTACATGAATATATTGTCTCATATTATATAATTTGAATTTATAATCCCTATTCCATGATGAGCTATAATGTATCTTAA
The DNA here is from genome assembly GCF_011386835.1 of Chrysemys picta bellii. Taxonomy (NCBI): domain Eukaryota; kingdom Metazoa; phylum Chordata; order Testudines; family Emydidae; genus Chrysemys; species Chrysemys picta. The sequence continues at coordinate 3,181,665 of NC_088806.1, forward strand.
TTAAAATGACCTTTAGATAAAATGCTTTTTGAGGAAAAGGTTTGTGGGTGGGACGGTGGGTCACTGACTTTGTGTGTGTGTATAGGTTTGTGTGTGGGATGGTGTGTGTGTAGGTTTCTGTGTGTGTGTGGGGGGGTGCTTTGGAGCATTGTGAGTGCGTGATCTGTGGGGAGGGCCCGCCCTGTCGCATGTGTGTTCGTTCCCGCCGTGATCCCTTGTGCCTCCCATCACCGGCTCCCTTTCTCGCCCTGCAGCCCACGGTGAAGTACGAGACCCAGCCACGGTTCATCACCTCCACAGGTGGGACCCTGCACATGTACCAGCTGGAGGGACTCAACTGGCTGCGCTTCTCCTGGGCCCAGGGCACCGACACCATCCTGGCCGACGAGATGGGCCTCGGCAAGACCATCCAGACCATTGTCTTCCTCTACTCCCTTTACAAGGAGGTAACGTCGCCTGGGGAAACAGCCGAAGAGCCGGCTGCCCCGCCCCAGAGGTGGCTGCATCTCTGCGCTGGGCGAGGGGTCCCTGGATAACCAGCCGCCCCGCCCCAGAGGTGGCCGAATCTCAGTGCCGGGCGAGGGGTCCCTGGATAACCAGCCGCCCCGCCCCAGAGGTGGTTGCATCTCCACTCCAGGCGAGGGCTCCCTGTGTAACCAGCCACCCCGCCCCAGAGGTGGCCGAATCTCAGTGCCGGGCGAGGGGTCCCTGGATAACCAGCCGCCCTGCCCCAGAGGTGGCCGAATCTCAGTGCCGGGCGAGGGGTCCCTGGATAACCAGCCGCCCCGCCCCAGAGGTGGCCGAATCTCAGTGCCGGGGGAGGGGTCCCTGTGTAACCAGCCGCCCCGCCCCAGAGGTGGCCGTATCTCAGCGCCGGACAAAGGGTCCCTGGATAACTGGCCGCCCTGCCCCAGAGGTGGTCGCATCTCCAGTTCCCTGGATAACCACCCGCTCTTTTCTCTGCCCCCTAACCCGCCGGGTGTCTCTCTCTGCTCAGGGTCACACCAAAGGCCCCTTCCTGGTCAGCGCCCCACTCTCCACCATCATCAACTGGGAGCGGGAGTTCCAGATGTGGGCGCCCAAGTTCTACGTCGTGACGTACACGGGCGACAAGGACAGCCGCTCCATCATCCGTGAGAACGAGTTCTCCTTCGAGGACAATGCCATGAAGGGCGGGAAGAAGGCTTTCAAAATGAAGGCGAGACACACCCCCCCTCCCCCCGAGCCGCGTGTGCCTGGTTATTCTCATTGGGCAGGGGAGCCAGGATACCTGGGTTCTCTCCCTGGCTCTGGGAGGGGAGTGGGGGCTGGTGGTTATAGCAGGGGGGGCTGGGAACCAGGACTCCTGGGTTCTCTTCCCAGCACTGGGAGGGGAGTGGGGTCTAGTGGTTATAGCAGCGGGGGGCTGGGAGATCGGACTCCTGGGTTCTCTTGTCAGCTCCCGTCACCTGCCTGGCTCACGGTGCTAGGGGCTTGCAGGGCGCTGAGGCTGGGTAGGGGAGGCACAGGGGCTGGGGATCGCTGAGGGGGCTGCCCACTGGCCCGTGGCTCGGGGTCTCCGGCTTGTTAGCTGCCAGGCGCCCGGTAGGGCCCGTCCCCAGTGGGGGTCCTGGCTGCTGCTCCATCCGCTCACCCGGCCCGGCCTTTCCCTGCAGAGGGAAGCTCAGGTGAAGTTCCACGTGCTGCTCACGTCCTACGAGCTGGTCACCATCGACCAGGCGGCGCTGGGCTCCATCCGCTGGGCCTGCCTGGTGGTGGACGAGGCTCATCGGCTGAAGAACAACCAGTCCAAGGTATGGGCACGGGGCGGGGAGTGGGGGCGGGGGGTATGAGCAGGGGGGGCTGGGAGCCAGGACTCCTGGGTTCTCCCCCTGCCTCTGGGAGTGGAGTGGGATCTGGCGGCTTCAGCTCTTTCTCTGCTGGGTTGCCGAGCTCTCTGAGCTTCCTGCAGAGGACCCTCGGGCTGCCCCCCCCGTTGTCTGGGGGGGCTGCAAGCCCCTGACACCCCCCCGTGCCCCTCCCAGTTCTTCAGGGTGCTGAACGGTTATAAGATCGACCACAAGCTGCTGCTGACGGGGACGCCGCTGCAGAACAACCTGGAGGAGCTTTTCCACCTGCTCAACTTCCTCACGCCGGAGCGCTTCAAGTACGTCAGACTCCCCCTCCCCCCCGCTCCACACGAGACCCCCGCCCCGCCCCGCCCCCTGGGGTCCCCAAGGGAGCCGGGACGTGTCCTCGCCCTGGGAATTTCACTGCACCCCCCCTTCCTGGCCCATGGCCCCACCTCAAAGAGACAGCCGTCCCCCAATTCGCCTTCACCCCGCCTGGGCATCACCCGGCACTGGTTGGCTTGATTTTGGGGAGGGGGCGTGGGAAAGTCATGCCCTATGACCCCTAGGAGTATGGGACCTCTCACCCACGGCGGCACAGCAAAGTTCGGTGGCGTGCTCTGCTGGGGATCAGAGACCCCAGGCCTCTTGGGTCCAATCTCCAAGCAGGATAGGGTTGGGGACACCAGGGGGAGTGGGGCTGTGGGCTGCGAGCTGGCGGGGCTCAGCGGGGTGCAGGGCAGGGGGTGCTCTCCTCCCGTTAAGGGGGCTGTGCTGCATGCCGGGGCATTGAACCTGGGCCCGGCAAGGGAGGCTGCCAGCGCTGCCGGGCCGGGGGGCCCAGGCTAACCCGGCCCCGTCCGCCTGTCCCCACAGTAACCTGGAGGGATTCCTGGAGGAGTTTGCTGACATCTCCAAGGAAGACCAGATCAAGAAGCTGCACGACCTGCTGGGCCCTCACATGCTCCGGCGCCTCAAGGCCGACGTCTTCAAGAACATGCCGGCCAAGACGGAGCTGATCGTGCGTGTGGAGCTGAGCCCCATGCAGAAGTATGGCCTGTTGGTGGTGGGGGCCACACACACACGCGGGGGGACAGACCAGCTAAAGGACCAGTGCCCCAAGGCGGTGCTAGAGGGCGCTGTGGGGCAGGGAGCGGGGCGGGGGGCTCAGCAGGGGGCGCTGTCCCCTGGCAGGCAAGGCTAGCCGCAGGGTGGCGCTAGGGGGCGCTGTGGGGCAGGGAGCGGGGTGAGGGCTCAGTGGGGGACATAGGATATAGGGTCATAGGATGTAGTATGGATGGGATCGGAGAGCCATTCCCTGCCTGGCACTGTGTGAGTATGTCGGGGAACGTGATGAGAGCAGGGGGTCGGGCTGGGTGCCAGGACTCCTGGGTTCTCTCCCCAGCTCTGGGAGGGGAGTGGGGGCTGGTGGTTAGAGCAGGGGGGGCTGGGAGCCAGGACTCCTGGGTTCTCTCCCCAGATCAGAGCTGGGTCTAGGGGTTAGAGCTGGAGGCTGGGCGTCAGGGTTCCTGGGGATCAGGGTCTGGGATGGTGGCAGGGCCCAGCCTCACCTTCCCTCCCACTCCCCGCTCAGGAAATACTATAAATACATTCTGACCCGCAACTTCGAGGCCCTCAACTCCCGAGGGGGCGGAAACCAGGTCTCCCTGCTCAACATCATGATGGACCTCAAGAAGTGCTGCAACCATCCCTACCTCTTCCCCGTGGCTGCGATGGTACGTCCCGCCTGTCCCCGGGGGAGGGGAGGAGTCTGGGGAGACCCCGGTGTACCCCGGAGGGTGTGGGCACGTTGGTACATCCCGCCTGTCGAAGTGGTATGGGGGGGGTGTCAGGCAGACCATGGTTCATCCCAAAAGGGCGGGGCTTGGCCCCAGGAGGCGGAGTCAGCAGAGCTGGGTGGAGCTTTATATGCAGATTAGGCCCTCTGGACACATTCTATGACTTCCCATCGATTTCGGTCCGGAGAGAATCTGTTTAAAGCAACATATCGACATGGGAACTTTTTTTTTTTTTGAAAAAATTCGAACGATTTTACCACGTCTCGATTCCGAGCATTGATTGAACGCTGGGAAAATTAGCGAGCGCGGTCTGGGGGGGTGGGAAACAGTGAATTTTATTTAAAAACCGACGAGGTGGGGGAGGGAATCCGGGTTTTTTTTGGCGGGGCCGTTTCATTGTGGCTGAGGATTTGGCGCCGGGGGTGGGCCGATCTCCGTCCCGTTACCTGCCCGACGGCTGGCGTCCACCCCAAAGGTCTCCCCTGATCGGCGCCAGGGATCGGCCCCGCCTGGGGCAGGACGGGCGGCGGGCGGGTTTCGGAGCCGAACGGCTGCCATCTTTGCCTCGCCAGGAATCCCCCAAGCTGCCCAGCGGTGCCTACGAGGGTGGGGCCCTCATCAAATCCTCCGGCAAGCTGATGCTACTCCAGAAGATGCTGCGGAAGCTGAAGGAGCAGGGACACCGGGTGCTAATCTTCTCACAGGTGAGGGGCTGGCCTGGCTCTGCGGGTACATCACAGCCTCAGGCGGGTGACACGTACATTGTGTCTTTCCTCCCATGCCCGAATACCCAGGCGTCGCAGGGTGTGAACCCAGGTGTCCTGGGGAGTTCCGGCCCCGAGCAATTCCATCCTGCCCGCTGAATCCCCTCCCAGACGGATACAGCAACCTCTTCTGCGTCCCGTCTGAAACTCCTGCACGGTCATGGGTGGTTAAACAGGGGCTGCGGCTACCCCAGAGGTCGCTGCATCTCCGTGCCAGGCGAGGGAGCTATGTTTTTGGAGCCCAGTATTGACCACCCTGATCTCCCCTGGCCACTCAGATGACAAAAATGCTGGACCTGCTGGAGGATTTCCTGGACTACGAAGGCTACAAGTACGAGCGGATCGACGGTGGGATCACTGGGACGTTGCGGCAAGAGGCCATCGACAGATTCAATGGTATGATTCCTCCTGCCCACCCCCCCAGACCGAGATCGGGGACCCTGTCACGCCGGGCGCTGCCCACACCCCCCCAGACTGAGATCAGGGCCCTGTCACGCCGGGCGCTGCCCAGGGAGGTGGTGCAGAGGGACGGTGACGTTGCGAGCTGACGCCTCCAGCCTTGGCCCTGTGAGACTTGCGTTAGCAGCTGCCGGCGGTTTGGTTCGTTAGTGTCTCGCTCTCGTCAGGGAGGAGATTCCACCCCCGGCCCCCTCTTCCCCAGTCCCACGGTGCCCAGGGTCTTGGTCCCAGACAGCGAGAGCTTTGATTGTGGGGGGCCGGGGGGTTCTTGCCCGTGCGGGAGGCCAGGATTTCCCCCGTGTGACCCCATGCGATCTCTCCCCCCAGCTCCCGGCGCTCAGCAGTTCTGCTTCCTGCTCTCCACCCGGGCGGGTGGCTTGGGGCATCAACCTGGCCACTGCCGACACGGTGGTGATCTTCGATTCGGACTGGAACCCCCACAACGACATCCAGGTGAGTCCCCTGCGGGGGCAGGTGAGGATCCCCCCTTTCCCAGGCTGGCTGCCACGGAGAACCGGGCCCGGGGGACCCTTCCCGAGCCCCAGGTTGCATCTCTGGCTGCGGAGTAGCTCGGTGGCCATCCATGGAGCCTCTGCTCCTTACCCCGGTCAGGGGTCTGGCCCGTCTCTGAGGTCCTGCCGTGAAGGGGACGCCGGGAAGAAGTCGGCTGGCCAGAGAGATGCCCCTGGGGCGGGGTGGTTGGGTAGATAGAGCCGTAGGGGACTCAGGGGGGTGGACTCAGGCAGAGAGCTGCCCTGGAGGACAGGGTAGGTAAATCTTTGCCTCTGAGATGGGCTGGGTGGATGTGGGTCACGGGGAGGGAGGGAGGGATGGAAGGACAGACCGGCGTCCCTGGGCATGTGGATGGCTGGGTGGAGGGGGAGGCAGGCGGGTGCGTCGGGTGGACGGATGGGGAGGCAGGCGGGTGGGTCGGGTGGATAGAGGGAGGCGGGTGAATGGTCAGGCGGACGGGGAGGCAGGCGGGTGGGTTGGTTGGACGGACGGGCGGATGGGGAGGCAGGCGGGTGGGTCGGGGGTGGACAGAGGGAGGCGGGTGGATGGTCAGGCGGACGGGGAGGCAGGCGGGTGGGTCGGGTGGATGGACGGGCAAATGGGGGAGGCAGGCAGACGGACGGAGGGAGGCAGGTGGTGGGTCAGGCGGACGAGGAGGCGGGTGCATTGGACGGACGGGGAGGCAGGCGGGTGGATGGGCGGGCGGACGGACGGAGGTGCATGGACAGATGTACTGGCGG